>NW_017306502.1:585756-613289 GCF_000935625.1 Nanorana parkeri
ATTGTACAATACACACACACAAGCACATACTTTCATGCGATTACACACAAACTTTGAAATTTACTCAGATGTAGTAACTTACCTAAGTATCATTTTAAGCCTAAAAATTTCTAAATTTTTGACAGTTTCTTCTTGTCCTGGAACTCGGGAAGCTAAGTTTTTAAGAGATTTTATGATCATGGACAGAGCATCATTTTTGGCTTCATTTTTCGCTTCTTTTTTCAACTCCTCATCAGTTAAATTTTCTAGAAATTGAGGGACCATTTCTATAATTGGAAGAAAGTATTTCTTGATTGTGTGAAGAGTTAAAAAATCATAGCACTGTCCAAATGGCCTGCAAGAAATATGTAAAAAATTAAATACAAACAATGTAGAGTTTTCTATTCAAGTGACATTTTTACTATAGTAGAACTAAACAAAAAGAATACCAACAACACAGATTTCCTTTCACATTTTTAGGAGTTTACTCCATGTGTGAACATCTTGTAGAAAACTGGTGCGTCTATTAACCAGTTGACATCCGCGGTGTTAAACCCCCTTCCCATCCAGGCCATTTTTCAGTATTCAGCGCTGCGGTACTTTGACTGACATTTATTCCGTCATGCAGCGCTGTACTGAAATTAATTTTATACCCTTTTTTGGGGACAGATAGAGCTTTCTTTTGGTGGTATTTATTCACCACTGGTTGTTTTATTTTTTTACTATATTAAAGGAAAAATTACTGAAATAAAAAAAAAAAACAGTTTCCTTTAGTTAAACATTTTGGGGGGTTTTTTCCCCTTTTTTATATGCGACTTATTTTATTTTACTTTTTTATGTGTTACTTTTATTTTTTTTTATTTATATTTATTTTTTTGCACTTATTGTTATTGCTATTATATAGGGGAATAACAATCCCCCTATATAATAGCAAAGGCACACTGACAGGTCCTCTTTATGGAGACATTAGGGGTAGACGGCAAGAGGTTAACACTGGATTTTCAACCCTGACATTTTGACGCATGCATTTTCAACATTTAGAAAAGCTAGGATAACTTTTCATATGCAAACATAGTATTACAAAAAAAAAATCCTCAATGCAACTTCTTAAATTAACCCATAAACTCGTAAGACTGAACTCCACTACAGAATTTACACCCAATCATCAGATGAAGTTTAAACAATCATGGTCATGAATAATATATTTATTACACTAAAAAATATCATCAGGGTATATTAAAATTGTGTAGGATGGAGACAAAATAGCAAAGATTGCGTTCAATGGAAGCGAATGGCAAGTGTTACAAATGATTTTTCCAAAGAAGTATATGATAAACTTTATCTGTGGCGACTGTTGGCTCAATTCACTAATACCCTGTATCCAAGATATCGATACCACAACTAAAAGGTAACGTTATTTAAAAGATTACTTATTCCCAAAAACTGAGTTATTTTTCAGTTGAACCCAAAAAAATAAGAGCACTTTAGGCTTGTGCAACGCTTTCTAAATTGATCCTATTGTCTGGTAAGCCCTTTGGAAAGGGAAGGTTTAGAATCTGTCAACCCTGAATCCAGTTCTTCTGGACTACTTATGCAGTTCTTGGGGCCTATTAGCCAATATTTTATCTACTAACATGTAATTATGCAGGTCAGTAGAAGGAAAAATATTTATTAGATTTGCTACGTCAAGTTAAATAGGTTTATCACTTTATGCCATACTGTTCCATTTCCTCTTTTATGTATCTTTCTTTGATCTTGAATAATAAATCTTGCTGTAGGGAATACTAAATGCGGCAGCAATTTTTGAAGGGGGTTCGGGGATCACAAATGTGTGAGCACAGATTTGGAATTGTAATGGCAGTGATCTTGGCCAGTCTTACATAACATGTCATCAGTTTTCAACTACCTACAGTAGTATACCCACAGCCTGCATGTGCAGCTCAGTATACATCAGTATAAATCCTGGCCCAAACAAATTAATTCCTGTGTGCACATGTGGGGTTTTGTCATCCAGGTACAACCAATTAGTGGCCGAAAATCAGTAACCCAGAAGACAGCATGGAAGAGGAAAGAGGGCAAATTTTATCTCCGCTTAAGGTTCTATTCACACATAGCGTTGGCGTTTCCCATGCGGAAGACAGCACAGGAGGCTAATGCTATATGTGAAACTACTGCACGGATTCCGCTCGTTTGCAGCTATTATACATGCGGAATCAGTTATTTAACCTCTTGCCGTCCGCCCGTAGTAAAAAAACGGACGGACAGCACTGCAGAATGCTTGGAATATTTTGCGGGCAAATGTCGGCACAATACACATTAAAAGTGCATTGTTTTTTCTGTTTAGAGCGGCTCTGCGCGTATTCGGCCGAATACATGCGGACTACCGCTCCAGTATGAATGGAGCCTTAAAAAGGGATTGCAGGGGACAAACATTTCATTTTGAAAAATATATTTAAAATATATAAATACCGGACATTAATACTTACTTTATGAGCGCTGCGATGATTTGAACATTCAAAGCTGAGCCATTGATAAAGCGATCATGCAGGATCTGGAACCCGTTTAATGTGCCAAACTTATTAATGAGGTCTACTAACCAACCCTTGAAGTGAAAGAGAAACATCAGACATTATTACTACAATTATTATCCATACAGACCAAGGGTAGCCAAACTCCGGCCCTTCAGCTGTGGTGAAACTACAGATCCCATGATGCATCTCTCTCCAGGAGTCATGTCTGAGGCTGTGAGAATAATGCAATGCCTCATGGGATTTGTAGTTCCACCACAGCTAGAGGGCCGGAGTTTGGCTACCCCTGATGCAGACATATATTTTTGAAAGTAGCTCAATTTTAAAAAGTCACCAAGGATTGTTTTCTTCTGTAAAGCAGTCTTACAGCCTATCAGAGGTCTCTGTGCCTGTAACAAGCATTCAGACTGTATTTACACCATTTTGTTGCAGTAACATACATTATTCATGTTGTAACACCATTCACTCTAAGGCCCCATTCACAACTATGCGTATTGTAATATGCGCGTCTGTCTCGCGTTTTTTTTACCGCGATTCGCGGTAAAAAAGTCGCGCGATTCCAAAGGCTACTTGTCAGTATTCAAATGGAAAACGCCCTACAAAACAGACCAATACGCAGCAAAAACGCTCCGGGACCCTTTCATGCGTGGGCCGTTTTGTAGTGCGTTCGGGACGGGCGGAAATACGGACAGGTGGGAACGATACCATTGACTACAATGCTATTTATTTTTTTGACCGTTTTGTAGAGCGTTCATCGAGCGTAGGACGTGCTACAAAACGGTCAGGTGTGAATGGGGCCTAAAACACGCTTCCCGCAACGTTGATGTGTGCTGTGTTGCTAAAAATGGTGCATGCACTTTTGTGCCTTTTGGTGCATTAGGCAGCCTATTTAAATGAATGGGCAACCTCACATAACATGTGACATAACACGCGTGTGTTAACGCAAACATGTAAATGAGCCATCAAAAAAACATGCTATTAAGAGAACATAAAAAGAAAACCTGAAAGCCCAACTTCAACTAAACTATATAGTTTTAGTTTTTTTATTTTGTTCCCCCCGTGGATAGATTTTTTTTTTATTGCAGTCTGAGAAATGCTATGCAGCCAATGCTGCAGTGTATATATGCAGACACCATGCTTTAACAAACATTTATACTTTAAATCTTGGTTAATTAACTAGTTTTACCCTCATCCAGCAGCCAAAACATATGTTATCGACACAAAGCACAGGCAACAGACAGGTCAGACACCAAACACGTACACCCAACCCTATATCAACTTAAAGGACCTTCACCGTATAACTATTCTATACTGATAATTGTAAAGACAAATATTCGTATGTATACGTTCTTATAAGAACTTTTTTTTCTAATTTTCCCCACATTTATATGTTCAAAAAGAAAGTTAAGGATGTTGGGAGAAACTAACATTGCCAGACTTTTTCACAAGAGTTAGGTTAGATTCATACGATTAATATTATGAAAACTTGATCTACAGGCAAATGTGTAAAGTATAATATAGAAAGGCATGTACAATAACAATAATGTATTGTATTTAATATGATATAATCTCTCTCTCTATATCTATCTCTCTCAATATAGTAACCTTAGCTATCAGAATAAATTAGATTTAGCTAAAGTAGCCGTTAGGAACAAAGATCTAAAGTATTACAATTGCCCACTTCTGACTGGTACGCTTTAGAACTATCTTATTTTGACCATCTATTTATACAATAGCCACTTGAGAATGAGAACTGAAAGCAGATATTAACTGACACCATAGGGAAATTTACACAGATGGCTACAAAGTGTGCGGTGTTGAGGGTCTATTCAATATACAGCTAGGGGGTGCCAGACCCCCAAATATACCCTATCTGTGAACATTTGCCTCTTGGGCCACTAACCTAATCAGCCTCTTCAAAACACACACTCCCAACAGCTATCTGTATAGACACATTGAATGTTTATTCCTTTTATTTTAGGACGATATCAAGCCACAGCCTACTGCCATGGAAAGACACAAATTAAAAATTGTATGTAAAGCCACAAAATCAAACTAAAATCATGAAACTTCCAAGAGACAAAAAAAATGGAAGAAAGAATAGCCCCATTGTAAAATTAGGGCAACACTTTTCAACAGAAGTCTTATGGCTACAAGATCTCCGGTTCACATGGGAAACAGACTCCCTATGCCTAGGAGATTACAGCTCTACTAGCTGAAGACGGGTGCTTCTGTCTCATCAGCAGATTTCCAACACACATGCCTCCAAAAAGGCCATTATAATGGAGGTGCAGGGCTTCAGACAGTTGCTTAGCAAGTTGCAAAACTGGAGGGCCTTGTTCTTTGTAAGAGGAGTCTTTAAAAGGATGTGATCTATAGAAATATGGAGTCACAAAATTAAAACCTTTTTAAAAAGTCTATCAGCAGAGTCCTTAAAAGGTAAAGGAACCATAAACCAGAGTGATGAGAGGTCCAATAAGGTGAAGAACTGGAGAGCCCACAAAAGGTAGGGACGATTTGTCAAGGAATTCACCAACAGGATGTAGCCATGAATGCAACAGATGTTCACAGTACTCAAAGTGAAACTGTTCCAGAACAGAGGCTATAGGAAAGGTCTTTGTGTTAGCGCGAGCTAAAAGAGACCCTTTACTTGGTACAGCAGGTTGATCTTCTAGATACATAGCAGAGCAGGCTATAGGAGTTCTCAATCTTAAACCGTGAAATAAGGCATTCACAATGTACTGGAGGTTTCAACAGGGTTAGAGATACATCTAGTAGCAAATGGCATCGAAGCATGTTTGGAATGTCTGTGAGCAGACTGTCAGTGCACAATTAATGTAACCAAGTCAAAAGTAGATTCAAGAGGCCTGCTCAGCACAGGTCTCAATCAGTGTGTTCCGACATGGCTCGAGGCTGGAATGCACTGGATTGCATAAATCAAGCCGCGCCGTGTTCTGGGGCGGGAGGGGGCATGGTGGTGCCATTCACGTCAATGGCACCGCAGACACGCCCCCTGACCACTGTGCGATCACCCCCCTCCCCCCAGAACACGTGGTACTGGAATGCTCTGTGTGACTGTGCCCTTAGGCTCAGCCAACAGAGCAGTAAAAGCTGCAGAGAAAAATCATATAGAAATAGGAGTAAGAGTCCTAGGATGCAAAATACAGACATCAGTTGCCTGTTGCCAGAAACGTGGGGGACCTTGAAATAATATACATTACATAAATATATTGTGGCCCAGAATTATTGCTCTCACTCTGGCGCATGCGGCTATACCAAACATGTGTAACTCAATAATCGTTTTCATATGACTTGTGTTTACGTTACTTTAAACTTTTACCGGGGTATTTTTAATTGTATTACTTTATTTTATTTACTTCATTGCCATCACATGCCCCCTATGTGATAGAACATTGGAGATGACATGTTCTCTTTAAGGTGACATTAGGGGTCTACAAGACCCCTAATGTCACCTTTCCACTCACAGGGGAAGTGCCTGCTGAGGCAGCTGAATGTAAACACAACAGGCAGTGACAGAGCAATAGCCAGCCTGCTATTGGCTATTTTAAATTGCAAAAGCAGGCTGGCTATTGCACCCGCCCACTTTCTGCTGTCAATCAGGGTACTGTCAATCAGGAGGGTACTGAAGGAGAAAGTTCTTCTCTGCTGACAGCAGGCAGGTGTAATAGCCAGCCTGATTTGGCTATTGTAACTTAAAATAGCAGGCTGGCTATTGCTCCCGGCCGCTGGATGGGAGATTTGAAGTTGGCTTTCTACCGCCGGCAGACAAGGGGGCATGGGAGGAAACGAGGATGATTACGGGCAGCATGAGAGGCTCTGGGTCAGCAGTGGAGTATTACAGGCAGCAGAGGAGGATCGCGGTAAGCATCGGAGGCACAGGGCAGAAGAGGAGGATCACTGACAGCAGCAGGGGAATGCAGAGGCACAGCGGTTTCTACTCCCCGCTGGGTGCCAGCTGCAGCGCTGTGTCCCCTCTGAACAAAGGAAAGGTGGAGCAGAGCAACTAATTGGAAATCAACTAATCAATAATGAGAATTGTTGACAACGATTCTCATTATCGAATACATCGATCAGTTGCAGCCCTACTACCAATGGTAAATTGCTGACACTTCAACCCCCCGGCAAAATGAGCTACTGGAAGCCATGTGACAATAACTTGGCATGCATAGTTTACTGCACATGAAGCCATATACAATACCAGAGAAAGAAGGGCATGCAGCTAGTATTGCTTATTTTTATTACATCAAACACACATGATAAAAAATTGAAAAAAAAGAACAGCAGGAAGTGGACAAAGTTTCTTTTAACATTTTGGATTTTTTCCTCACTTCCAGTTCCAGTGAGTGGTCACCAGAACAAATAGAGAGTGCATTTCCCTAGCTGGGACACAATCCACAATAAAACCTGACAGTGGCTATAATCCTTCCCTACGCTTTAAAAATAAAATAATAATAACTAGAAGTAGTGGTCCAGAGCAAAGGAAAACAGACCACTGAACATCTACATTTGTGACCAATCAGGAACTAAAAAAGCCTCATCAACCACCTGGATCAATATTACCATTCTATCCTTTAGTAATTAATACTGATAACAATGGTACCAGCAGAGACAACACATGATTCTGGAAGCCTGATAAAGTAGATTAGCTATTTGACATATTAGCAGTTCTTCAACCTTCAGAAACTGACAATTTTAATAAGTAATTCATTGTCTAATGGAAATGGAAAATAAGGAATATATTTGTTTAGAGTTTCAATTTTAACATCTATTATTCTTACTCCACTTTTGTCTCAAGTAATATCTCTCCTATTCCTCACATGAACAGCTCCCACTATGTTTAAACTTCTGCTTTGCAAATGGAGGACAAAAAAAAAGAAAAAAAAAAAGAAAAAAAAAAAATTCACCTCAGATAACTAAAGTCAAAACTTTTTGGGGGGGCTGGAACAAGGTATGATTAAATCACCTGTCAAATTTGTTTTTTGTCAAACTCCTGTTTAGGAGATTTCCCCTTAAGAGTGTCTCTGGAATAGAAAGAGGAAATCTTACCTAAGTGAGGCAAATTCCTTCTTAGACTGATTCTAAGAGAGCTCACAAACTCTTTCTTGCTGCAGTATAACAAGGGTTCTTTAAGTGGTATTTCCCTATACTTCTCTTTAGGATCACAGGAGGACATATACTAGTGTCTTCCCGTGACCCAAAGCTCAGTATGTCGCAGGCTACTGCCCGTGATATACTGAGCGCGCTGCAGCCGGGATGGATCCCTACCTCACTGCTGTGATCCACCCAGCTGCGTAACTCACAGCTGGCTCTGCCTATCTAGAGGCAGAGCCAGCTGTTCCCACCCCCTCCCCCGTTGTTCCTCCAGTCAGCACTAGAGGATCGGAGCGGGGAAGGGGGGAAATCACTGCAGGGAGAGGCGACTTGACAGTCACCGCTCAATGCAGGGAGAAGATCGGAAAGGGAGCGAGCGACGGTATGTGTTCGCTCACTTCCCGATCAATAAAGCCGACCTGTGACAGCTTCTTTGTCACAGGTCGGCTCTAACTATGAGGATGAGTGGAAATCACTCCTCACAGTTCTCCTTTATCTAAGGATTTTATTTTAAAAAAGTGTTTTTCTTCCAAAAACAGTCACTGAGAAGGCAAAAAACACCTTAAAGCAACTCGAATGCAGCTCAAAGCACCAGAAAACTCACTTATGAATCTGACCGAGGGCCAATTCACACCAGCCACTGCGCAAAACACATAGCGGCTGGTGTGCGTTGCCCGACAGTGCCGATGAGGTGTATAGTTTTTTTTGGTAGAACTTTACTGAAATCTAACAAGTGACATCTCATTCAGTTCCAGAAGCACAGCAGAAGACAGCATGCCATTCTTTTGTTTCAGCACACATCAGCGTATCTTCATTGCAACTCAGTGGGGTAAACCGAGCCCATCAGTGACTAGGCAAATTTCCTTGTCTTGCCTTGGGGCTACACTGGCCATTGTTTCCAGCGCGGCCCCAATGCATATAGTGTGAATCTGCCCTGAACGTAGATAAAATCACAGATATTTCTTAGTTTAATAGGTATTCTTTTAATACAATGTAAAAAGAGACCACAAGTATTTACACAACCACGGAACAGGACCTGACTACCAACTCACCTTCGGGGAACGTGGGTCAGGAGGACGGGCAAACAGCTCATCTTCTGCCAACTGAACTCCAGCTGGAACAGTTTCTGATGGACGTGTACCATTGTAGATATGAAATTTACAATGAGGATTTAAGGCCATTGCTAGTAGTTCAAGAAGAGGAAACCAATCTTGGGAAAGCTTGGCCACACATAGTTCCACAAGGCGATGGGTATTGTTAATTATACACCTCTGTATTAAGAGAAAAGACAAATTACCACCAGAAATATCAAAATACCAAGATCTTGGAGCTGCAGAAGTAAATATAAAAACTTTCAGCCCCAGGGATACTAGTCTTTAAAAAACTAAACAACCTGCCTTTAGTAAAATGTAAGCATCTAAAACCAGGGTAAACCTCGGAATTGTAAAAATAAATACTTACATGGATCTCAAACTTCCAGCCACTCACTGCTTCATCAGTGAGAATTTTTGTAAAAGATATTGTTAGACCATCTCTAAAGAATCGTTGGCATGCTTCACTTTTCACATCAAGGCCTACACAAAAAGGTAAAAATGAACAATAAAAGTGACGCTACAGCAACCTTTAAAAGCACAAACCACTATGGAAAATCATCATCAGCTAATGATTCCTAATCCCTCACTCCCAAGTCTGCCTGTCCCTTAGAAGAAAACTAATTTTTGGATTCCTGCAAATCTCACTGTAATCCCTCTCCCCTGACAGAAGCTTAGGTAGTAAGGTCTCTCAAGAGAGGTTCCAGGCTCACCTGGTCACTGCAGTCAAGATCCCCCATTTAGGACAGAGTGGGAGATCTGTGAATTTCACTTAACACAATGAACTTTCTCAGAAATCCCCTTCAATCTGCAGTTTTTGAGCCAGCGCAGATGCAATCTCACAAGATACAATCAATAAAGAATACCAATCCCCAATTTTTTTTAAAATACACAATTTCACATAATACATTTCGCTCAGCAGGGAATCCGTGCAAAGATCCTCTCCTGATGGGACAATGTGAATGGGGCCTAAGGAACTCAGAAAGTTGGGCATTGACCCAGATGGGAGTTTGTCTGTTCCAAATACATGAGCTGCATATTTTTAGGTGAGGTGAATAGTTTGTCTCAAAGTGCTTTGGGTGTAGACCCCTGTAGCCTTCAGTCTATGTAACGAGGTTTAGAGAATGTTGTGGCTTCTAGCAAGTAGGTAGGAATCTAGGTAATTCAGAGCCAATGCAATGTAGCAGTGGAAGCAAAGAGATTCAAGGTAATATGTACAGATCAGTGGGAAAACAAGTCCCCCGCCATCTAGGGGTCCAAGCTTGACTTTTGCATTGGCCCTTACTACAGAGGAACCAAGTAAATATGAATTTGAGGATTTTAAAGTACTACTGTACAATGGTATGTATACTAGGGAGTGGCAAAGGCCCCCTCTGATGTTGGTGAGGAACTGCCATCCTTGTCTTGGTGCCAGAACTTTTGAAGCTGTGCACTTGCTTTCTGGGCTTGTTTTAGTGGTGACATGGTGTGAAAGCAAGTCTTCAGATTCAGGAAGGTAAATAGAGAAGACACAATGGTCATCTCAATGGCAAACCGATGCAGCATAAGGTTCCGGATATAACTGGGTGGTTCTCACACTTCGAGCCTTATCACATGCTGAGCCAGGCCACGTCAAGCCCCCACCATTCACAACACTTTAACCTTAACATGCAATATGATTTTTCTAGTTAGCATGTGTGATTATATATTTGTACATGTAACACTTTCTGGTTGCCACTGCAGCTACATGAGCTCTGCATAAAACATTAGGTAAACATTGGACAAAGCTTTTTTATTTTCACCGACTCACTACACCATACAGTTAGGTAAAGCTGCCCTATTAAAATAAAAAAATTAAAATTGAGTTTTCTATAACCAATTTCATATCTGTTGGGGTTTCCAAAAACCTATAAAAAAATATTTGCACTGGAGTGTTTTAATGAGTGTTAGATAGAGTTAAAGCTATAACTAGCCACTGACTATTTTGTTTCTTCTTAAAGATGATTCATTTGTTTTGTAAAACGTACCTTTTTTACTAAGATCAATAGCAGCTTCTAAAAGAACTTCTAATTCACCTTTAGGCAAAACTGGAACAACCCAGCGAGGTCTGAAAAGGTAAAAATATATTTGATAAACAACCTAAAAAAACAGATCAATATCTCCAAAATCAAGAAGAAACAGTAAGGTAGAAAAAAAAAAAACATTGAAAACATTTTTTAAGAGTAGTTTAATTGATACCCGTTCACTTTATCAGATCATGAATGCCCCTGACCAAAACATGACTAACTGCTTTATCACAAGTTTTAGATTTTTATTTTCCTTCATCCAACCAAACTTTCTATGCCACCAAGTTGTGTTTCTTGGTCAATAATTAAAACTTTGCAAGTGACCAGTTGCATCAGCAAATATTACTGCCTTGGGTATCCATAGGAAAAAAATGTTCCCTGAATAAATGTGTAGTAATATTCAAAAGTTTTCTCCACAAGTAAAGTTAGTGTTAATCATTCTGGGTACCACAATGAGGGCATTTGTATTGCTTCCCCCACCCACCAAAATATATTACATTATTTCTTATTCTGTATGTAGGCTTACCATATGTCCCGTTTTAAATAGGACAGTACCGCTATTTTTTTCCCGTCGTTTGTACTTTCCTACTGTATCGTTTTCCTTCTTAGGAGTGTGCTCCGAGTCTCTGCGCCTCCTTATTGAGACTGGCTGCATTGATGTAAAGGTTAAGACGACTGGAACTGCGGCCAGTCTTCACTTCTACATCTGTGCAACCAGCCGGTCTCAAGGAGGCGCACAGGGCGAAATCATAAGTAGTCTCTGCCGGCTCTCATTCTTCCTCCGCGGCAGCATTGACTAGGTCTATACTCTGCGCCTATACGCAACTTCCTCCCAGTCAACGCTGCCGCGGAGGAAGAATAAGTGCCAGCGGGGACTTTAGCCCGCTATTTTATATGATCAACAGAGCTTTTATCTCAGCAGGGCAGTGCTCCAGAGTGTTAAGAAATCTCAAGGTTAATGACAAGTTCTCGGCACCTCAGACTGATACAATGGAAGGATATGAGGCAGTATTGGAAGGGGGGAAAGGTGCAGAAAGAATGCAAGGGCGATGTATGCATGTAATTTCCAACTTGGTGCATCTGACGTCATGTAAGAAGAGACATCACCCTCTAGGCTGCACCAAGATGGCTGCGCCCATTGTTTCTAGGTGCGCATGCGTGCGTATGGACGCACCGGTGATCAATATATATAACTTTTTTTCCTCAATATGCAGTTTTGGATTCTGACCCTCGTTGCTGTATACATCTACTATATTGTCATAAAACTTGTGTTATCTTACTTTTTCAAGAATACGGATTATTAAACCATCCCGTTTTGAACGCAAGGAAATATGCTCAGCCTATCTGTATGTAAAGTGATGTGAACAATCAAAGCACAATCCATTGAAATTGTTGACCTGGTCAACAAGTTCACAAGTAAACCACAGATGTTCACAAGAATACGGACTATAAATATAAAAGGAGATATACTTAACCAAATGGCACATACAATTGATATGGTATATTTATTCTCGATCTAAACGAAAAAGCAGATCTGCCATGTGGAAAAAGTACACTCCTACATATACAACCATTTCAAATCCATTAAATTACAAGCAGGTGTTCAGTGTTAAGATGTCAATGATAAGAAACTCTTCAAGGATTATGCATGTGGAACCGATCTTATTTAAACCTCCTATCTATCATTCTCTTTCCTATTGATGTATGTGGGGTCATCACGCTCTAGTGCCCTCAAAAGGAAGCCCGAGGATGCTTATGAATCTGGCAAGGGATTTAAACAGATCGCCAGATTATTTGGAATTATTTCACTGTAAGAAACAATCTATACGTGGCTTATATTGCAAATGACTTGCTAATTTGAAAGCTAACTTAATGCTAATCAGTCTCAAAGAGCCCCAATTTTTTGGGAGAAGTGGTAAAAAAAATTGTACATTAGAGACTGCGGGGAAGCTATGCAAAACACCTACAAGAAAGCATAGTCATTGCTAAAAGGGGTAAATACCAGGTACCCTAGACCTAGGTATTTAACCCTTGCAGTGTGGGGCAATACCCACAGCAAGGGAAGTTTGGTTATTTTAAACTTGGTGAGATTTTAAACTTTGGCGAGTTAAACTTTTATCAAATTATGCTGCAGTAGTAGTCACTAAACATGGTTCGCTTCACCCAATTAAGTTGAAATTAATTTTTTTAGTTAAAGAATCTTGCCTGTATATATACACTACTAAATTATGAGAATAAACCAAGCAAAATAAATACCTGTTGATCATGTCATCCAGCTTGGCCAAGTCAGTGTGAGGAAAGGCAGGTTCCTCATCCTCCAGTGCAGGAGGTGCATCCCCTTGCGCCTGGTCATCTGGGGGGCTGACTGGGGAGTTTTCATTGGAAGAATCAGGTGAAGAAGTCTAAACCCAAGAAAAATAAATAAATGTTATTACTTTTAGTGTGTATGGACATTCAAACAAATTTTAAGTAGAGAAAAGAAAAAAAAATCAACTGAAACCTTAAGCTCTTTCACGTTTCATTACAACTTTATACATTAAGACTTTTTAGAAAAGGGAATTCAGCTAAACAGATTTAAAAACAAAACATGTATGTTACATCATGGGGGAGGGGGGGGATTTCTCAGCATCAGAGAGGAGTTTGCCAACCAGGGTTCTAGGCGAGTCGTAGGGTCTTTTTATTTTCCACTATGTCTTGTTTGAAAATATTTTGTGTAGCAACACGGTCAGTTTAATAAAGAGGCTAACAGGATGTGGAACTGTGCAGGAAATAATATGGTCAGTATGGAACGATGCAACAAAACATTTTATCTCATGTTTTGGTACATTCCTCTTTAATAATGTTGCCTTCATACCAGAGTTGGAGGCAGGCGTATACGGAGGGTGATCAACAAGGGCTTGAATGTATGTAATTAAACCCATCACCTTGTGCCCTCTGAAATATACTTCTGTAACCAAGCCTTACACCAGGTAAACTAACATACACAATATAAACATATAAGAAGGGTTTTAGATCATCAATACACATTGGGTGGAATTTATCATAGCAATTGCGAGTATTTGAACTTGCACAGAATATATTTGATGCACTTTGCACCAGATTTATGATGCTAGTGTAATGTTGTTCATAAATGAGGTTTAATAGACTCCAGAAAAGACGACTTGTAACTCCAGGCAAAAAGCTCAACTGTCGCTTCTTGAAGAAGTGGTCATGGGGACTTCTTAAGTTGTGATTGTTTTGTTAGGTGATGCTCCAGTCAGACAGCCGCAGAACAAGTGCAGATGAAAACAGGTGCAAAACACGTGCAGTTGGAAAAGTAGTGCAAACTCAGGTCAAAACAGGGGCACATGTTAAAAAGACAGATTTTTTCACATAAAAAAAAAATCTAAGAGACTAAAACTGTTGCAATTGCTTTGATAAATTTCCCACCATTGTTTTATCTTCTATCATTACCAAATGACTGTACAAGACATCCAGGGAATATGATTTGGGGGAGTCCTGGGAGGTGACCCAGTAGACTTAAGAAATCTACAACAACTTCATAAATGAAAACAAAAAAAAAAAGAAGATATGATGACCATAAGCATGTAATCCTAGCACCTATCATCAGCTTCCTCTGTCCCACAATCCTCTCAATATTATTTCCAGGTACTTGGACAATCTGGCACAAAGCTCCACATTAGGGGCTCTATCAAAGTTTTTCAAGTCTGGATATTGACAGGGCTATTTCATTTACAGAAATTAACTTTGGAGGCTTTATTAAAAAGGTAATCCCTGAAATGTTGAAACATCCTAATAGGCCTAACTCATCATGTTTTCTTATCCACAAAAATAACCTGCGCAAGGTGATCACTTAACAGTTTACCTGCAACTCGGGTCAAAACTTTTGTGGCTCATGTTGAACCATCTTAGGCCTGGTTCACACCTGGATGTTTTACAGCGCTGATCGACGCGCTGTAAAATGCCCAGCAAGTCAAATCCCATTATTTCCTATGGGCATGGTTCCCACCTGGGTGTATTTCAGCACGTAGAAACACGCTGAAAAAAGGCCCTGCGCCCAAAGAAGAACAGGAGCTTCTTTGGGGTATATTTCCACGTGTAGCCATTAGGATACAGCCAGATAGCCCTCGTAAACGCGCGTGTCGCGAGTTTCGTTGACCGCAAATTGCAGTAAAAACGCGCATATTACGAACGCCCAAATGTGAACCCAGCCATAAGCAAAGACACTTTAAAAAAAAGTATAAAACCTATAAAAGTATTTAACATGTTAAAGCATAAACCTCACTTATGGTTAGACTGAATAGCCCTCAATTTCTGTTATCACGCTGAGATCAGTACATTTTGTCAAACTTTGAATACCTTTATGTCAGATCAGAAAGTATACCAGAGAAACCACTTTCAAATTCACTTTTATGGCTTGTAGAAAGGTAAAAAGTAAAAAATTAAAAAGAATAAATAAATCTACAAACTTGGCAAACTGCAAGGTGCCAATTACCTGCCAGTGAAGTCAACCTAGTGCAGCTTCCTTCCTTCCTCATGGTGTGGCAACAATGAATTCAGGGAAGCTTTACTACGCTTGTAAGCAGTGCCTAACTAGCACTACAGTGGGATGAAATAATCTTGAAGGGGTGTGCCTGTTAGCATTCTCAGCTAATGTCCAAACTTGTAGCTTGCAACTGGCCACATCTAGTCCTGCCCCCTGCTTCTTTCTGAAATGACTGCATTCTCTCTGAAAACCTCCCACTGTGAGCTGCAGTGTCTGGGAAGGGGAGAATATTTAACACAAAAGGGAGGATTTGGCTCGGGGAGGGTAAAGAAAGCTTTTGTTTATTTGGTAAGGGTAAGCAGGGCTAAATGTAGAGCGGGGAAGCCACCACTTGTTTTATACAAGTGATCTAGGCTTGTATAGTAAAAACAACAACAACAAAAAAGAGAAAGCAAGACCATAACATATTTTTCTGTGCGTTCATTCTAGACCCACTTGGTTACAGAGCCACTAGCAGGATAAGGGGACTAGCAAAAACAAAAACTGTATAGACTAGGAGTAGCTCCTTCTGGAAGCCAAACCCCCCTTCTACCAGGAGGGCAGCTTAGTTACCAAGCAGTACCAATCAATACCTAAAAAAAATTGGCCACAGATAAAACAAAAACAGGATTTTATGGCGTACACAAAAAAAGAAAAAAAAAAGGCTTCTTGATTTTCCCAAAAAAATGTGCAAATTATATATTTTTTTGTAATATAGCGCACTTATACACAATGGGGGGGATTTATCAGAACTGGAGCAGCGGTGCATGGCAACCAATCAGCTTCTCTCTTCAGGTAAGATTTGAAAATAAAAAAAAGCCGATTGGTTGCCGTGGACAACTGCTCCAGATTCTGTCTGCTCTGTTTTGATAAATTCCCTTGTCTGTACTTTCATATGTTGCCACAGTGCAATAAATGGCCATTGTCCAACTTATAAGCTGCAAAATACTTTGACTGCAGTCACCTGGCTCAAGGTGCCCATACCTGCCGATTAGCGTACGATAAGCATGGGTGATCCCGCGATCGTACGATAATCGGCAGGTGTATGGAAGGCGTGCAACCGTTTCTACTGTACGGTTGCACGCTTTGTCTCCCGAGCAGGCATTAAAACCTGTTAGTGGCGTTCTCGGGAGACAAATGCCGAACAGGCCGGTGTGCGCAAGCACACACTGCCCGCTCAGAATTGAAGTCATCGGAAGCCCGCCCCTCAGTGGGGCGGGCTTGCGATGATCGCAAGTACGATCTGCCTGCCCAAGATGGGCAGATCGTACAAGCTTTTAATTACCTTACAACAATCGCAAGACGCAAGTCGTGCGATGGTTGTAAAGTGTATGGCCAGCTTAACACTGGAACTGAGCAGGTGCTTCATTACCCTAGAATCACATCAAGCTTACGAGTCAGACAATGGCTTCCTTTTCTGATGCTTCCATCAGAAAATTGTACTGAGCTTATGTTTATTCAAAGTTTGTGAAGTGTTCCGAATTTATTTCAACTCCTTTTAAAGCTGGAACCCAGACATACATTTCTCTATAGCGCAAAAATTAGAAATCCACATTGTGTTCACCAAATACCAGTGATAACACCACCATACTGCACAAACTGCCTGCCAAAACCTTAAGGCCTGGTTCACACTAGAGCTGCAACCATGGCCGCTTACGCCACGCTGAGGACATGCGTCTGGCCCTCTCCTCCCGGTGAGCTTCCCGACTCGCCGCTGCCTGCCGACAACGAACAACGCCGCTGCCCGCCGACAACACCGTCATTCAAGGTAAGTCGAAATCGGCCGGGAGCTTTGTAATGTTTCCGGTGTGTGTGTTTTTTAAAAGCAGCACACTGCAGAACATTAGTAGCTATAGAGGAACACCAAATCCCAGCAATAATACATTAAACACCCGGTATAATGTATTATTGCGGGATTTGTTGTTCCTCTATAGCTGGTGGTATTCTCCATTACGCTGTATAATGTATTATTGCTGGGATTTGTAGGTCCTCTATAACTGGTCAGTGGTAATCTACATTGTGCAGTATAATCATTATACAGTGCATGGGAGAATACCACCAGCTATGGAGGACTACAAATCCCAGCATTAGTACATTTTAGTATAGTATAATGTACTATCGCTACATTTTTGCCCCATAGACTTCAATGGAATCCCTTGAGAACGTGTGGCAAAAGCATATTGCCCATTTGCCCGCGCGTTTTGAGCGTTTAAACGCCTGTGTATCCATTGCCCGCAATGTTTCATAACCTGCCAAAAACGCACGTCTTCCCGTACAGATGCGCACCAAAATCTGTACAAGCGCGCAAAAGCGGTGCCGCCTAGGTGTGAACCCAGCCTAAAAAGGGTGGAAATAAGATCAGTCACCATACACAAAGAGTGGAGAACAGAAGTGACTGGTCTTTACTACTGCACAGATCTGGAATAAATACACAAACGCAAAACGCCATCTAAGAATACGCACGTCTCCTGTACTGAGGCAATATTTGCTTCTCTGTCCAGAGTTATTTTCTAAAATGCTACAGACCCAATAACCAAGGCAAGAATAGCCAACTCATGTTTTACTAGTTAGAGTAAAAGGAGGAGCACCTAGGGAATGTTTACACCATTCTTTTTATGAAAGAGGTGGTAGGGAAGGCAAAAACAATTGTGATCAGCTAAAGATCTTAAAACCCAAAAATGTATCCTACACCAAACACTTCAGGACCAGAAAATTAAATTTGATGCCATGTAAATTTTTGAGTACTTGGATAGGATAGTTTGACTAAGCATCACATCCAACACCTAGCAATGTTTAATTTTATTTAATTTTCTTTAGACAGAGAAGGCTTTCTATTGGTGGTAATTAAATAACCACTTTTTTTTATTTTTAAACTATATAAAAACCAAAAATAAAACAAAATTAAAAAAAGTTTCCCTCTTTTAGCTCTAAAAAATAAATGAAAGCCAGAAAAATAGACACTCCAGAGTAATAAGATTTTTTTTTTTGCCACAATTTTTTGGAAATGAAGAATCGTGCTCAAATTGAAGAGTTTATGGAGCTTGGTAATGGTGCACTAGACATATTAAATGTGCAGATCATACAGAGATGGAAGCGGAGGTGAAGAGGTTAATATACAGGTCACATACAGTGGGAGGATGGAGATGATGAAATTAATGTACAGATGTGCAGGATAAAGCTGGCCATCATGTGCTGAGAATCTCCATTCACATAGCCAACTGCTATGCAAATGTTAAAATCACCCCAAAGAGTTAGAATCACAGTTCTCATATACAGATTTATAAACTTTCACTCTAAGAACCACCAGTACTTGAGACATTATCAATGCTTACTGTTGGAAAGAGGGCGTAATATGAGGCACTCATAAGGGACTAGACAGTCTCTCTCATCCAACAGGTGGCCAGATCATGTCTACATGTATACATGTATAGATGTGAAATGCTCAAATATTCTGCCCCATCCCCCAGGTGCCCACTTTATTAATGATCATGTAAACCAAAAATCTATTTTTTAGTATGTTTCAGCATAGTCACCCTGATTGAGCTCCTGCAGTTGGCTATAGGGCCCCAACCTAACCCAATGCAGCTGGCTCCCACCAGATGCTAAGAGGTTCTGAACACGAGTGTCGCAGGCAGGCTTCCTGATCATGCGATTACTGTGGCTGGCAGTCACAGTGGTTACATAATCAGGAGCCCATCCCAACAGTTCCCCAATCCTAAACAGTGACCAGCAACAGAAACAGCTCTAGCAATGTACTGGCAGCACAGAACAGCAGAACAGGCTTTATGTACATATGTTGCAGCTAGGCATTAAAGCCCACCCACCAGGATGCTGCATATGTGCATGCAGCCGGCAGGGCATTGCTGAGGAGGACAACCCTTCCTAAGTGAGAGGCAAGGACTTGCTCTTACCTGCATTATGTACAACACGAGTGTTACTGGCAGCATCTCCAGGTATGAAACAGTTTAAACAGATTTAGAAGAAAACAATTGGTCACATGTTTATAGCCAGACTTGTGCCAACTGACAGCATGTCCAGAATTGCTCATGTTATAGCATAAAAACCATCAAATATGTCTACTAGGAACAGTCAACACTAATGCACACCAACAATCCATCTAAAAGGCAAAATGACACACTGATAAAATATAAACTAGGAAGACAAGGCCTAAGTTGTCTATTGCAAGATGCTCTACATTATGACTAGTTGTATGTGACCTGTACATGAACCCCATCTCCTTCCCTCTGTCTGTGACCTTTAGATGAACCCCATTTACCCCCCCCCCGCTGTGTGTGAGCAGTACACAAATCTTTGTAATAGCCCCTTCGCACACCGTACCGTTATACACCAGAATCCAATGGGTGCTGGAAGAACTGGTGGATGGCATTATGTTGTCCGCACACCATTCTTCGGAATATCATCTTTATTCATATTCCTTTAGCATGACAAGTGAATGCTAGTGACAGTACACGTATGACACACTGGGGAGAATTTATCAAAACTGGAGAAATCAGAATCTGGAGCAGTTGCCCACGGCAACCAACAAGCTTCTCTCTAGTGTGTTCAGTTAGGATTCGAAAATGAGAGAAGCTGATCGGTTGCCATGGGCAACTGCTCCAGATTCTGTCTGCTACTGCTTCTAGTTAACCATTTTCAAGCGCCATGTTTTAACCACCTCAATACCAACATGCTTCTTCATTTCCAAACATTTGTGGCAAAAAAATAAGATCACCTTGGAGCATCAACTTTAAAAAAGGGGTCATTTTGGGGTTGCTCTGTCCTGCCATTTGCATTTGATATGTTTTATAACAGAAAGTAAGGGAAACTGGTATTTAAGGAAAAAAAACCAAAAAAATTATTTATATCGCAAAAAAAAAAAAAAAAAAAAAAAAAGAAGTATCTCATTAATACACAAAATACATTTTGGTAGACGATTGCAGACAAAAAAAAAAGCCTGGTATTGGAGTATAAACTGCATAGTACCCAAGTGGTTTAACACCCAATTGTTTACATTTTATTTAAAAACTTCAACAGTGCTTTAACCACTTAGTGACCAGTGAAGTCCATAGTACGTCACTGGCACCGGGTCTGTTTAAACCGTCTCCCGGCGGCTAAAGACGCAGGGATTATGCTTACATTTGTAAAGCCGACTGTCGGCTTTACAATAGAATCGATCAGGCGACTCAACTGTCGCCCGATCGATGAGCACACACACCTTCACAAAAACACGCGTCAGGTGCGCCCAAGTATGAAAACGACGATCGTGCTATACATGGTGTATTGCCGCATCCGCCTGAGTGAGCAATAATTCGAAGGCCAATATTTATGTGCATCAATAAACTGATGACCTGTGGGGGCTTTTAAAGCGTCATTTACAGACTTTTTGGGGTACTGAATTTTGTCACAGTTTCACGGATGCACACAATTATTAACATGGGCATGTTGGGTATCTATTTTCTCGTTGTAACCTTATCGTTTATATTACATTTTAAAGAATGGGTATTTAATTGTGTTTTGGGGCATTTAAGGGCATTTTTCACTAAATTTTGGGGTTTGATAATATCGTGCAATATAAAAATTTGAAACTGCCAACATTTTATTCTGTAGGGTCTGTCTGGGCTTTCAGAAAATATATGTGTGGGGGTTTGAAGTCATTTTCAGGCCTAAAATGAGGATTATAACATGGGTTAAACAAAAAAAAATAAAAAAATAAAAGGCCTCAGTCACTAAGGGGTTAATACTGTGTCATAAAAACAAAGAAATAAGGGCAAGAGCAATCAACTCACATAAGAACCAAGGTTGTCTGCTATTTCAAACTCAAGATAAAAATCAACATTTTACAATCCTTGTTTAAAAAGAAAGAAAATCAAGGATACACGAGACAGTAAGCGCAATATAGATATCAGAATTTTTCTCAAACGGAACCTATATTTGAAAAGAAAGTCTTTACTACTATTTTAGGCAATTTAGACATTTGGCTACTACAAGTATGCAAAAAAATGTAAATGTATATAGAACCTAAATAGCCGGATTATTATTAAAACTATACAATAGGGGTTCAGTGAGGGTTTGGTTAACCATCAGGATTGATTGCTGCTGCAGTGAGCTCTGCTAAGACCCCTAGAATCCTCAGGCTCAGTATACACCTTAGCGGTTTTCCACGCGTATTGGTACGTGCAGAAACGCGCTAAACATAAAAAATATTTCCAACGTACGATGTTCACACTTGGGCGGCGTCCACACAGCACCAAAACACACGTCCGGGAAAAACAAAAGTCCAAGCGCGATTTTCTGGGCAGATTCTGTGCTTTCCAGCTATAGAAATAGTCGCGAGGGGTGCAACAACCAATCGATTAAACACTCCATATTCTAAGCAGACCGTTATCCACATCTCTAAAATGACTTGTTGATATGCCTGCCTTTTTCCCTCCTCTCTCTCGTGCTTATGGTGTGGCCTTACAGACTATACAGTAATACTTCTACATTCGCAATGACCAACTCTCTCTCTGCAGATTTGTGGACTACTGGCTCACTTCTATCCTTGCAGTGGTTCCCTAATTGTCTAGTTATGTCCGTTAGAATAATAAACCCTAACTCATATGAACAGGCTCAGGTGATGCCAGATAACATAAGCCCTGTACCAACACAGTGTAGAGGGAAGAGGACGAGTAGAGCTGCAGCTAACGATTATTTTCAAAATCGATTAGTTAGCCGATTATTAAGTTCGAAGGACGAGTACTTGTTTTTGTGCTGTGTGTGTAAGCTTTAGATTCTCTTTGCCATCAATGGCAGCCCCCATATTTCGCTCATATCATGAGCATTTAAATAACCAACCATTGATACAGCTGAGGTAGCAAGCCAAACCGTATTCATGAACATACCTGATTCTGTTGGAGTGGAGGCTGGGACTGTCCATCAGGAGCCTGGCCTTGACTTTCATTCCCTCCAACCGGAGAGCCACGAGTCGTGGCTGTCATACTCGACACAGGGCAGATCTTTGCAATTTTGTCTGTTTATGTAGCAATTGCAAGAGAAGAAATTATAATCCCTTTAAGAAAGACAAGCCGACATACGTCTGTCTTATGAAGCTCCACCTTAAACACAGAACGTTTTGCAGAGACCATTGCATAACCTGAAAGAAAAAGAAAAACGGAATTAAAATCTAATCGCATATATATTTTCTTTTTAGTTGTTTGTTTTGGGATTTAATAGCAAACAGTTTGTCAAGAAATCTTATTTTGTCATGAACCATAATCCACAGCAACTACATTGTTGAGGCCTTGTTCCCACCGAAAGCGTGTGCGTTCCAGAGCAGTAGCTGCTGGAACGTACCACGATCGCTGAGAAACTTCCCCTTGCGTTTTGGGGCGGGAGGGGGCGTCCGATCGCACTGCGGGCGGGGGAAGTGGAAGCGGTGCCATTGGATACAATGCACAGCCACGCCCCCTCCCGCCCCAAAACGCAAGGGGAAGTTTTTCAGCGATTTTGCTTTAAATATCTAAGATCGCATATGATACAGTATGTCACATGCATATAAATGATGACAAAGAAAACAAGATGTGACGTAAATTCTTAAGGGCTAGTTCGCACCAGCCACAATGTGCTCAGCACAATTGGTGCCCAAACACACTGGATGGCATTCCGGCCCACTTTGGAGGGGGCGTGGTGGTGCATTTAAGTCAATGGCGGCACAGTCATGCCCTCAAGCCACAATGCGACCGGCCGCACCGCAACGCGTGGCACATCAGTGCTTGCGTTCTGGTCTGGTGCAGTCAGAAACAAAAATGCTGCATGCTCTATTTTTTTCTGACTGCCACGCCCCCTTCCACAGCAAAACAAAGTGAGCCGGCCGGAATGTGATCCAGTGCGTTCCGGCACCTAATCGAGCCAGACAAATCCGTTTACAACGGTTGGTACAAATGGTTTACAACGGAATAGTGAAATTGTGAAGCCAGCACTGTAACCAGCAAATGTGAGCTAAACATGAGATGTATAAAAACACACACACACACACACACACAATTGCCAAAAGTATAGGACACAGCTCCAAATCATTTGATTCAGGTGTTCCAATCACCTCGATGGCCACAGGTGTATAAAATCAAGCACCTAGGCATGCAGACGCTTCTACAAACATTTGTGAAAGAATGGGTCGCTCTCAGGTGCTCAGTGAATTCAAGCGTGGTACCGTGATAGGTTGTCACCTGTGCAATAAGTCCATCAGTGAAATGTCCTTGCTACTAAATATTCCACAATCAACTGTTAGTGGGATTATAACAAAGTGGAATCAACTGGGAACAACAGCAACTCAGCCATGAAGTGGTAGGCCACGTAAAATGACAAGAGCGGGGTCAGCGCATGCTGAAGCGCACAGTGCACAGAAGTCGCCAACTGTCTGCAGAGTCAATAGCTACAGACCTCCAAACTTCGTGTGGCCTTCAGATTGGCACAACAACAGAGCGTAGAGCTTCATGGAATGGGTTTCCATGGCCGAGCAGCTGCATCCAAGCCTTACATCACCAAGTGCAATGCAAAGTGTGGGATGCAGTAGTGTAAAGCACGCTGCCACTGGACTCTGGAGAAGTGGAGACGTGGTGTGGGGTTGGTTTTCAGGGGTTGGGCTTGGCCCCTTAGTTCCAGTGAAGGGAACTCTTAAGGCATCAGCATACCAAGACATTTTGGACAGTTTCATGCTCCCAACTTTGTGGGAACAGTTTGGGGATGGCCCGTTCCTGTACCAACATGACTGCGCACCAGTGCACTAAGCAAGGTCCATAAAGACATGGATGAGCGAGTTTGGGGTGGAGGAACTTGACTGGCCTGCACAGAGTCCTGACCTCAACCCGACAGAACACCTTTGGGATGAGTTAGAGCGGAGACTGCTAACTAGATAGGCAGAGCCAGCTGTCAGTCACGCAGCTGGGCGGATGCCGGCACAATTGTCGGGATCCGCTTCAGCTGCGGCGTCTCAGTATACCGCAAGCAGCAGCTCGCGGTATACTGCGGCGTCTCAGTATACCGCAAGCTACAGCTCACTGTATACTGAGCCTAGAGTGACAGGAGGACGCTAGTTTGTGTCCTCCCGTTACCCTAAGGAGAACTATGGGGAAAATCCTTAACCCCATAGTTCTCCTTTAAAAGGGCACTAGTAATTCAATTGGTTACATTTTCATAGAAAAAAATAAAAAATTCTCAGTTTGGACAGAGCACAAAACACCTTCCTCACTCTATCCAAAACTAGGGAAAATACCAAGTTTTGGCTGGGGATTTTTGCATTGATTTTGAACCAAAATCAATGTTAAGACGCAAACAAAAGCATTCCAAAAGTGAAACTAGATTTAAAAAAAAACTTAACAGGAAGAAAAAAATGACATTGTTAAAGAGGCCACAGAATCGCAGAAAGTAAGTTATGCATATTGTGAAACCAACAGTACAATTCTTCTACCAGTCCAGTCATCTTGATATGGCCTCAGACAACCCCCTAAAAGCAAGCATTAACAAGTATAGATCAAAGGTCAGTGGAGAAAAAAAAAACATATCAGCAACTAATCCTGCAAACTTACAAAGTGGCTAAACACAGTAATAGGTCAACTCCATGCAATGACGTTTGTATTTCACAACATTTCTCTTCAAACACCATTTATTCTGCTTTGTTTTCCCATTAGATCAGTAAGTTAAAGGCCCTAAGACCTGTAAAAACTGTTAGAACTCCTTATTCAAAGCTAACTTTCACAACCAATATGAAAAGAGAACCTTGCTCTACAGTTCAAGTTTCGCATAAATTGCAGGCGTTTACTTAAAATTACCTCAGTACAGTTTTAACTATTTAGTAGGTATTTAGGTCTGTTTCTATGTGCCAATTTTGAGGTTGGCGCATTTTAAATGAAAAAATGTTTTGCCGAATACCTGCCCAGCTATCACAGCTAGAACATATACAATTCTGCAGGTTCTGTGCATTTACCATGGCATTCTAGTAGCCACTGAAATGGTGATTTACTATTTGAGTTTGTGTGTGGGTCCTTCCTGAAGGACCACTTTGTCTTCTGTCTCCTGCTCTGGTGACCAAGATAGAGATAATTTTCTTCAATGTGGTCACTGGAAATTATAAAACATAATGGCATTAGATATGTGTAATGGTGTGCATCCCATTATCAGCAGGTGCCGCTCTACTTGTTCTTTTGGCCATCGTCACCAAGACAGAAAGTGATAGGAAATCCAAAATTGTCACCAAAACAGGAGGTGTGATGAAACTTCCAATGAGGGCACTTGGTTTGGTGACAGTCATCAGAGAGGAATTCCCCTCACTTTAGAGATTCTTCCTTCAATCCTGTTGCATATTTTTACAGGACATAAACTAATTGGGGTTTTAATCCTTCCCTACTTTATTTAGAACTAAAACGTGTTAGCTATACATACACTTTAAAACGCAGAGGCCTCCCTTTTCTGTATTGTGATGTCTGTATTAGTAAATGAGAATCATCATCTCGACAGTGTATGCCCAGCCAAAACTAGTTTTGGAAAGAGTGGAGAAGGTTTAGAACTAGGGATGCACCGATACTGTGTTTCCCCGAAAATAAGACACTGTCTTATTTTTTTTTTGGCTCACAAAAAAAAAAAAATGGCAAAGTTAAGAATGGGGTGATCAGGGCAATCAGGAGTGCCATACTTTCCATTCTCTCTCAAGGCTCTTCAGGTTCCCCCTTATGCCACCATCGGCCCTGGCAATGGTCACAGCTAGGTCTTATTTTCGGGGTAGGTCTTATATTTTAGTAATTCCCAAACATAGTACTAGATCTTATTATCGATATCAGTGCCGATACCGAGTACGCTGCCCGGTTTCCTGATTGGCCGGCCAGATGGCTCCGGCTGGGTACCCGAGGAAGGCCGTGTTCTGGCTGTAGAGGCCCCGGGGGTGAAAGGCTGGACATGCTGAGGTAAGAGGGGACAGACTGTTAAATCGGGAAGCCAGGCGGCGAGTCTTTACACGCTTCCCGGCTAATCAGGAAGCCAGGTAGCGAGTCATTACATGGGACTTCCATTACTTGGTAATTGGTATCGACGAGCAACGGAAAAAAATTATCTGTACTCGGTACTAAAATACCGGTATCGGTGCATCCCTAGTTAGAACCCCATCAGGTACTTCTGCTGTCCAAGGTTCCAATAAAAAGACTTCCTTACTACTTGTCCTGTAGACATCGTTTTACTGGACAGGAAGTGAAGGGAATGCTCTAAACAATAGAGACATAAATGTGTTTCTTCCATAGAGTAGGGACAAGCTAAAAACCCCTGTTGGATTTTAATTGTTGTCTGTTAGATTTTCACTGTCTGGTGAAACTGTTGTCTGCACAACAAGTAGTAATGATAAAGCTCTCAAATGAAAAACTGAACAGCAGCAAAAATCTGACAATTATTATAATCCTTCCTCATGAGCCAACGTTTTTAGCTTGCCATACAAAGTCAAGAACAATATGGGAGGTAAGAGCAGAGAACATAATGCTTGTACAAAAATTCCAAGTTCTGCCAAAAGAAAAATTAAAAAATTCAGCTTCCTATATTTCTAGATCCACTTATGTAGATATGCAGGAAACCTATGCCAATGCATTTTCCCCCATTATATGCCAAGCTGGAAATGCAGGCTTGTGGCAAAATTGACTTTAATACAGTATTTAGGGCAAGGCATCTTAGGAGCATACAAAGTGCATAGAAAAAGCTCACCCACTTGAATATAAAAAGCAGCCAGAAGATACCGCTACCACCACCAGAAAAGCCTAAAAAAAAGCAGCCATGAGATACAGCTACCAGTAATACTAGAAAAATCTAAAACGTTTGCAAAAAAAAAAAAAACTTAACCTTAAAAAGGATAACACCTTTAATGCTACATGGCTTTCAAGAATTGTCCAGCTCTGCATTACCTCATTTTTCAGACATTGCAGGCAATCAAAACAAAGAAAAGCATGATTCATTATACAGCATCAGCGGGACTTCTGACCTGACCAGCCAACTAACCAAATGCTCTTCGAGGGGAGTGGGGTAGGAGTGCCCACTGACTGATCTTTGAGATCTGTAAATTGGTATCTAGTGTCAGGAGCAGCCTGGACATTATACTTCAACATGCCAAAATCAATGTGGCATGCAAAGCCACTGCTTAAATTAGAACTCCGGGGGGGAAATTATTAACCCTTGAAGAGGGGGCTACCCCTGCCCCGCGAGGGGGTTAAGTGCTTGTTTGTGTCCAAGTAAAAAAACAAGAAAA
>NW_017306502.1:613372-625541 GCF_000935625.1 Nanorana parkeri
CTCACCCCAAACCTTTTTTATTTTAACACTTTCCACTATTTGTAAACATTGACACTTAATTTAATTTTTAATTATATCAAGCAGTCAATGTGAATGAATCTTACTATGACTGCTTGATAATTTAATTCACTTTTGGTTCCTATTAGGCTGCTCCAAACTCAGGAACAGCCAATAAACCTCAGTGACACAAATCCTGACACCATGTCAGTAGCAGTGTCACTAAAGGCTTCTGTTCATTCTCAGAACGATCAGAAGGCTGCAACATTGTTAGAGCAAAGAAACATATAGCTAAATGTTTCTCTGCTTAAAACATTTAGGGGGAAAAAGCCGGTTCACATCAGGATTTCCTAACCTTTCCGATCTATTTCGGCTGTCAAACAGTGGGAGCAAGTGCGGTAAATACAGATCTGCTGTCACAGTCAGACAACTGATCCCTAAAAAGGAATCGGGTGTCTGTAAAAACTTAACTCTTTCATTAATGGATGGCTCAAAACTGAGGCATCCATTAATGAATGGTAACCGCCGATTAAGTGGTTACCGGCATTACAGAGCCCCAAATAGCTGCTCACGTAGTGTACATGAGCAGTCATTTGGGCACACTGTATGTCTCCAGTCAAGAAGGGGTTAAAGGAGAACTATGGGGTTAGGCTTTTCCCCACAATTCTCCTGAAGGTAACGGGAGGACACAAACTAGCGTCCTCCCGTCACCCGAAGCTCCGTATACCGTGAGCTATACTGAGATGCTGCAGCCGGAACGGATCCCGACAATTATGTCTGGATCCACTCAGCTGCATTAGTGACAGCTGGCTCTGCCTATCTAAAGGCAGAGCCAGCTGTACCCGCCCCTCCCCCATCCGTTCCGCCAGTCAGCGCTGGATGATCGGACAGGGGAGAGGGAATCCAGTCCCTCAAGTCACAGCTCTGCCAGCACAGGATCGAGAAGTTCGCTCACTTCTCGATCTACTGAGCCGACCTGTGACAGTTTCATTGTCACAGGTCGGCTAGAACTATGAGGCTGAGTGAAAATCACTCACGTCATAGTTCTCCTTTAAGGCATGGCGACCTAGAGCTTACCTTTGATCAGACATTCTATTACTGCCTCTTTTAGAGCGCTATCAAATTTGCCCTCAAAACCTCAAACTTTCAAACCCCACCTCTTAGAGGTAATAAGACTATGATCGCTATAACAGATATGTAAAGTTTGGAGACTGAAATTTGTTTGGTTTCATACTCAGCCTTATAGGAAAAACACATTTTCTAAATAGTCTTCTGGGTTCTCACCGCACACACACCACATCATAGAACTACTTCACCCTAGAAGAACTTTGCACACGTCTATTGGAGATCTCTAGTACATAGACCCTTGGATCTAGACTCCATGGTTTTGAAGATGAGAAAGGATCTTAGTGACATCCTCCCAGATAAAAATCTAATTTCCACCTTTAACAAGCGTTTCTGCTCAACTTTGGCAAGAAGGAGACCATCTATAAAGTTATTTGCCAGATGGATGCCAGATGGTAAAATGTCCCTCATTGCTTGAGCATAGTGGTGAAGTTGTACATGAAGTAGATCTGCGAACAAAGGTCAAACACATTTTAGGAGCCCCCACCCGTGACCTACTAAAAACCACACCCGAGACTCAACTGATGTCCTTTTAATTGTAATTCTTATCCACTCTTTAAAAATAGTCTTAACTGTTCTTCCCCTTTAACCATCGGCCCTTGTGACCCAGTTTTGACTTTGCCCCCCTGTCAGTTACCTGTACCTTTTCTGGTTCTTATACAGGGTGGCTAAAAGGACTTGATTTACATTACCTTATTGAAAATGAATGCACTATTTTTTCAGATCACATTGGACCAGAATGCAGGCACCGATGTGCCATACGTTTTGGTGCGGGCGATCGCACTGCAGATGGGGGTGTGTGGCTGCGGTGCCATTGACTTCAACGCACCACCACGCCCCTCCCGCCCCTGAATGCAGGAAGCCAGCCAGGATGCGCTCCAGCACGGTCCAGAAGTGAATCGTGCTGGAACACACCGGCGCTGGTGTGAACTGGCCCTTACTGCTTGAATATACCCTCCTCTAGAAATAGTAAGTAAAATAGGATTGTCCAACTATTGAAT
Source organism: Nanorana parkeri (assembly GCF_000935625.1). Taxonomy (NCBI): domain Eukaryota; kingdom Metazoa; phylum Chordata; class Amphibia; order Anura; family Dicroglossidae; genus Nanorana; species Nanorana parkeri. The sequence continues at coordinate 615,496 of NW_017306502.1, forward strand.
GTAAGATGATTTCATATCAGCATGCAGAGCTGTATACTGATGTGATTTTGAGCCACTTTTAAGATATTGCAGAGGAAGAGGTCTGCATCCTGATTACTCAGTGCAACCATGTTATGAAACAGAACGATATCCATTACATTTTAAATACTCCTATTTCATATTTACCAGATTAAAAAGAAACATTTCTCTTTACAATTTTTAGCAAGGATTATAACCCTTTAAAAATTGTCACTAACAAAAATTTTGCTTAAGCATCATCCATAAAATTATTCTGTACAGTACTAAAATTCTGAAGTTGCCTGCTACATTAAAGGGGAAAAAAAAAGCACAACTTACAAATCCAGCCCAAAGCAACTAATTATTTCCAGCACAAAAGCACTGAAACATGAAAACAGAGAAGTACTTTTACAGGAAGGTTAGAGGTCACTATTCATCAATTTGGAGGAGGTTTCAACCAATTATGACTGCTTGCATGAACACACTGCCAGCATGTACTGAAAAAGTCTTAATGAATATGAAAATGTTACAAAAGAACTATAGGAAACTAGTCAGAGCCACAATAAAAGCTTCCTGGACTTCAGAGCAAAAAAAAAACTTAAAAGAACATTATAAATTATTAAACATTCAGCAACTGTAAAGTTTAAGAAAAACAAGGGTGTAAGAAATAACTTTCAAAACTGAATAAGACCTGGTAACATTTTACTTCTTTTCCAAGATCCTCTGTGCTACCCCTTTCTCTGTATCTCTAGGATAATGACTAGGAAGGCTCAAGTTTTTCACGGCAAGTAACAAGAAAAATGTAATGGAGTACAAGCAGCATAATTAGGGTATCCTATGCATGCTCTCCTTAGCAATGTTTAGGCACAGTAGTGAGCCGACTGCTCAGGTATGTATGCATGTACTCCAGGTTTGGAGTCATTTCACAACAGGCCATGCCAAAGTAAACTTGGAGCGAGGCCCCTCTCAATTTTCTGTATATGAAACTGCAAGCAAAAAGTAGGATGAGCACTAAAAACACAAATGAGAATAATTCCATCTTACAAAATACATATTGAGAGCATCACAATCAGAATAGAGGCAATTGGTTGTCCTGAATATGTACCATTTGAGAAGATGTAGGATTCTACTGCAGTCATAGCAAATGATTCAAGTGCCCAGAAGGCTTTTTATACAAACATAACATTATGGATTTGTGAAAGTGACTTTACATTGCAGAAGAGAGCAGCCTTACAATAGGGCCGCATCAGAGAGAGAGCAATGTTCTGAGATTCTATTCCTTTACACTGCAGATCGGCTCACTTAAGAAAAAGCATTCCACAAGCCTGCTCCTCCAGTTCATCTCATAAAAACAGCACTAGCAAGCAGAGAGGAGGGAATAAAACCGCAAGCTTACTAATATAAGTGTATACATAGGAAGTCCACTGCACCGCTGAGCAAACAACTAGATGGCTACAGCCAGTTGCTATATTCATGTAAACAAAGACAACAGTATGAACTGTGGCTGTTTTGGGCAAAAATAAATGACATGATGTTGTTTGCACTTTAAAACCATACCACTCCCTGGTCCCTGCCAGAATAGCTCACGCGTTCCCATCTTATCCTAAAAATTGCTTCCGAGGTTGCTCTTCAGAAGGTAATGTCATGCATATATGGTGGGCCTGCCCATCAGCTATAAGATTTAGGTCAAAGATCTATAGATTGATCTCATTATTTGACATAAAGGTCCGCAGGGACCCTTGGCACGCCCTTATGCATTTGAAAATCCCTCAATTACGGCGGCCTCAACAGAAATTAGCGGATTTTGTATTTTTGGCGGCAAAACAGACAATAGCCCATTCATGGAAGAAGCAGACAATACCTTTCGGGGAGTTCAAACAACGTATGCAGGGCTTCTTCATTAATGAACAACTATCCAGCGTACTGTACTGTCTGACTCATACGCCAAATTTCGGAAGGTGTGGACGCCATGGTGTGAACTTGAACTTCCAGATCTAAACCCCAATATTTTTCAGTTAGCATGTTACTATCACCTATGTATTGCTGGTCTCGTGGTTGTCGCTCTTATATTTTATGTAATGCTATTAAAATTTTTATTTTTTAAAATTTTTGTTAAAAAAACAAAACAAAAAAAAAAACCATACCACTCAACTGAAGACGTATGAGGGGTGATCTTAACCCCTTCGTGACTGACGATGTACAGTGTACGTCGCCAGCATTGGGGCTGTTTAAACAGACTCCCGGCGACTTTCGCCGCCGGGACTCTGTTTAAACTTGTAGAGCCGACTGTCTGCTTTACAACAGAAGCGATCCTGATTTCACCATCGTTGAAAATACACTAACCAGCCATATACTATATGTAGCTAAGAAATGTACCAGCCATATACTATATGTAGCTAAGAAATGTACCTAAGGAACATATTGGGTCAGGTTTGGTTTTTGACTACTCAATGGTTTTTCATCAAAGTGCTTGAAACTGAGACTAGTTTCAGCAACACCATGCAAGTCATGGTGTCACTCACCCCATCTCATACTATCCATAGTCTGTGACTGACAAGAAAAGGACAAGCTGGAAGCAAGTTCACATCATTGCCCATCAGGCTTTAAAGAGTATAAAAATTGCTGGATCTATTGTTAAGGTACCCATACACTGCAAATTTCGGCCAGTTTTTGAGGAACGGGCCGAAATTCTGTCGGTACCCTTTCAGCCGGCATCCCTCGATCAGCTGATCAAAAGGAGCCTGCTGGAAAATTTTCAAACTATCAGAGCCAGCAGCCAATGAGCTGCCCGCTCTGGTTGGGTATTCTGACAGGTGCTGGCGGCTGCTGTATGTAAACAGCAGGGATTCCTCGATCAACATGCTGTTAGTGTTGATGGAGGAATCGGGTCTTTTTTTTCATCCAGCCCACGGTTGGAGGAAAAAACAAAAACAAATAGATCAGTTCATGACCAGCGTTGGCGCTGCACACCAAAAGTTTGTGCAGCGCTTTAAAAAAAAAAAATGGGGGAGAGAGTACAGTTGCAATACAATAGGGTTAGGAGGGTCCTGCTCGTGGGAGCTTACAATCTAGCAGATCTAGGAGCTAATGACAGGCAAATGCATATGATGTGGGATATACTGTAGAAACAAACACCTCAATGCGAACAGGCATGAACCCTCATGCACTGTGAGGTGTATTTCTCTTCTTAATGATGGGTGTTCATTTCTAGCTTTGCACTCACAAAACTGAAGGGCAGCTCATGACATCAAACATAATCAAAGCAAAGTGCTGCAATCGATAACCTGAATGTGTTGCTATGTTAGTTTCAAATACCAATGATTGACAGCTGGCTCTGCTTCTCTAGAGCCAGAGCCAGCAATGCCCGCCCCCTCCACCGTCCGTCCCTCTAGTCAGCGTTGGAGGATAGGAGGGGGAATCCCTGAAGGGAGCCGTGACTGACAGTCAGTGTGGTCTGCAGGTAGAGAATCGGGTAGTGAGCGGATTGGCGGTATGAGTTTCCTCATTTCCCGATCAATAGAGCCGACGTGTGACAGTTTCAGTGTCACACGTCAGCTCTAACTATGGGGGATGAGTGTAATCAGTAAAGTCAGCCAAGCACAACGTAGAATATTCGATACAATAAATGCACAAGTGTCTTGCAATCAATATGAAAGCAACCTGGTCAAAGGCCTTATACTAATAAACTCAAGATGCCAAATTGCTGCAAGTTACATACACACAGCCAAAAACACTGCCCGGCAAACACATTATCCCAGGGTGCACACTACAAACTGACCAAAAGGACAGTAATAGCGGTAGGAGAGTGGCAGGTACCCAGAAAATGGTCGATTATTTTCAATGCACAGGAAAAAGAGTCAACTTTTTCAACGCGAGGAAGGGAGAAATTGATTCCAGGGCAGGCTCTCAACCACGGATCTGTGGAACCCTAGGGTTACTCGAGCAGTGGTGGATTAAATATCCTTCCTACAATAACAACCAATGTCATTTTCCACTGAAATTCTGGGAAAAAGTGATCCTTCTATAATTCGCCCATATAAAGTGGCTTTTTCATTCACCATCAATGTAAATGGGGCACTACACTTACCAGCAATACAGACTAATGATTTCAGGAGCTACAGGGCCCTGTCACAGCTGCAACCCTGCTAGTTCTTGTGAAAATGCCATGTATTGGCACTAGTATCTGAACATCCTTATTTTCTACAGTGAGCCAGCTTTATTTTTATTTATTTTTTAATCTAGGGACCCAAATAAAATGGTTACCAAAATGTCATAAAAGACAAACAATGGCAGCATACCAAAAAAAAAACACATACAAATTAATGCAGCTCTGTGCATAATACATCATGGACACAGTACAGCTCCCTGTACTGCAGAATTACTGTATATATTTTCTAAAATCAAAGACCCTGTAGAATTGTTGATAGTTGCAATTGTGTGTCACACTTCAATCAGAAAGACAGTCAGCTTGTGAAATGTACACGTCTATGTATGCTGTAGCAGCTGGGAGTGTGTTTAAAAACCCTTACTACCTGCTGCTATTTATAAAAGGCGCTCGTGGACCAGAGGTTTAACTGCAGCCAGCCTGTCAGGGTGTGTTAAACGCATATCTCAACTTCTGAGATGGGGAAGAGGGACACATTTTGGTACAAAGTATGTAGGCAAAAGGTAACACCACTGTCATGCCCCCAGTTTCGTGGAACATAAAGAAGTAAAGCCTGTGACACACTGCACGCAAAGCCGTGCAGAGCTAAGCAAAGTGGTCCGGCACGGAGCTATGCGTGCAGTGTGTGAGCTGAGTCCAGGCAGATGATTGACTGCACCTTCAGCCAATCGACTCTTGCTTAACAACCGGCCAGATGTCGCATCCCGTCGCGCCGGTTTATACGTGCGAGCTGAAGATGAAATGTTTCATTTCGGCATGCTCAGTTATGCGAGCACTCGCAAGCTGATGTGCCGAGGAGAAAATTACATGACACACTGCTCGCGAGGGCAGCGCGCCACCACTATGTGCTGCTTCGCGTGCAGTGTGTCACAGCCTTAATACACACAAAAAAATAGAAATTGGTGGCAATACCTACCAGTGCTTTTTTTTTGCTCCATGTTTGCCTTTTACTGGGATTTCAAGAGAGGCGGAGAGATTTGGTTCAAAAAGATGCACAGTACCTCCGATTGAGAGACCGATGGGAACTATATAAAAACAGGGGTGAGCAACTCTGGCCCTCCAGATGAGATGGAACTGCAGCACCAATAAAGCATTGCAAGACTGACAATTACAGACATGACTCCCAGAGGCAGAGGAATGTCGGGATTTGTAGTTAAAGCACAGCTGGAGGGCCGGAGTTGACCACCCCTGATGTTAAAGCATAAATCCCAGATAGTTTTGGAACAGTGGAGTGATGGACGCTTACTTTTGCACTGCCATTTATAAACATCAATGCAGAAATAAGTGTTGGGCGGCCAGTGTGTCAGGTAATGCATGTGAAACAAAGTCGTCCTCTGCAAGCTTAGTTCACACAGAAGCGATCCAAGTGGCTTTGTACCTTGGAGGTCGCTGTGATTGGTCTATTACCAATTACAGTGATCAAAGTTGTAATGTTTAGATATGCGAGACCTCCCACACAATGGAGGAAGAGGAGAAGGAGTCATTAAATTCTCAGAACACAGTGATGAGCGGCAGCATCAGATTCCACCACAACTCCTGCTACACATCCGATCGCCATACTGTCTTATTCAGTGACTCTGATATTAACCCTCTAATCACCACCCTCCCACAGTATTGACCCCTTCACCACCTCCTTCCTCTGTGTGTGAGCTGTATGAACCATTACCAAGTTTCATGATTTCACCTCCTCAATACTAGCGCATTTCTTCATATTCCAAAAATTGTGGCAAAAAATAAATAAATATTTAGATCACCTTGGGTTGTCTACTTTCCAAATAGGGGTCATTTTTGAAGAAGTGTTTGAACTATAATGGGAATTTATAGTAAAAAAAATAATAAAACCAGTACATAGTGGACTGCCGGAAAAAAAAAGCTGGTTTGTCTCAAAAAAAAAAAATCGAAATCAATTGAAAGAAATCCTCTAAAATTCATGTGGGTGCAGTGTTGCATGTCCAAATAATTGTCAAAGTACCACAGCACTGAAAACTGGTGTTCAAACAGTTAAGGATGAACTCCACTCTTACCTTTGGGCCCCACGCACTTTTAGCAAGCCCTCTCCTGTTTTGAAACTGAATACTCTAAAATCCCTGTAAATTTGCATCTTTTCAACAAACCATTTGGAGCTTCAGCAGCTATTTAGAACCCACCTTCACTTCCTTTCTGAACAACCTCCATCATTGAATAACTACTTCTCCAACTGATAAGTACCATCCTTGGCCCCCTTCTCACAGCTATTAGCTTTCTCTGCCATCATGTATTTTTTTCCCAAGCTTTATGTGAAAGAACAACTCCTTGGTATCCCTTTAGATGTGCCTGTACCAGTAAACCAACCAGCTGAGTGTACAGCTCAGGTCTGAAGGGATTGCAGACACATTTAAAAGGAATCTCAGGGATGTGTTCATTCATATAAATCCTTTAAAAAAAAACAAAAACCGTCAAGGCAAAAAGCTGCTGGCCCGACCCACCAAACTCTAAGCAAAGAGCAGCAGAGAGACACCGCTTCATACTTTAAAAAATAAACTTGATTAAAAAAACTTTACATTTCATGTTGGTTGGGGGGGGCAGAATGGAAGGTTATATATGCATAAATGACACTTCAGTTTTAACAATATTATGCCTTAGAATGAGGGTTTATGTTAAAGGGCCAGTTCACCCCAATTGTGGTGCATTACAGAGCAGTAGCTGCTAGAAGGCACTGTAATTGCACACTAAACTTCACTAAGCCAATGCAAAAAAAAAAAAGCAGCATTTATTTTGCGTTCGCACTGGCCCGGAATGCAGGCAAATGTTTTGCCACGCGTCCAATCACACTGCGGGCAGGGGGCGGTGCATTCAAGTCAAATGCACCACAGCCGCACACGCTGCACGCAGTGCAATTGGATACGTAGCAAAACATTTTCCTGCATTCCGGGCCAGTGAGTGGACGTCCCAGGAAATCCACCCCAAGGTCAGACCATTCAATGTTCAGAGAAATTGCAAAAAAAACCCAAAGAGACATCTCAGACTCTACAGGCTTCAGTTAGCATGGTAAATCTCATGAAAGTACAAATAGAAGACTTAACAAGTATGGTTTGTTTGGAAGGGTTGCCAGGAGAATTCCTCTTCTCTAAAGAAAATGGCTGCATGGCTTAGGACTTCAAAGTTGCATCTGAACAAACCACAAGACTTCTAAAACAACGTCCTTTGGACAGACGAGACCAAAATGGAGATGTTTGGACACAACTCACAGATGATTTGGGCTCCTGTTGCAGCCACTGGGCCTCCACAATGCGAAAGGTGGTTATACAAGCTATTGAATCTAGGGATGTTCAGATACCAGTATCTCTTTCGTGCCGATACTTGGCATTTTTTCATTACCAGGGTCGCAGCTGTGCTCAACCTGCCCTGAAATCACTAGTCTATTTTTAATTTTAGAAAAACTGTCACATGACGCTAAAAAAAATAAAAATAATAATGACAGATATATACATTACAGTGAGGAAAATTATGATTTTAAGCCCTACAGATTTTGTAAGTTTGCCAACTTACAAAGAAATGAAAGGTCTATATCATTTAAAATACACCTATTATAAAATTTAGAGACAGAAGATCAACCAAAAATCCAGAAAAAACACATGATACAAATGTTATAATTGAGTTGCAGTACAGTGAGTAAGTACCGTATTTGATCCCCAAGCAAAACATGACTTAGTACTTGGTGGAGAAACCCTTGTTGGCAAGCATAGAGGTAAGACGTTTCTTGTAGTTGGTTACCAGGTTTGCACACATCTCAGGGGGGATTTTGGTCCACTCTTCTTTACAGATCTTCTCTAAATCCTTAAGGTTTATTGGCTGTCACTTGGCAACTCAGTTTCAGCTACCTCCATACATTATCTATAGGAATAAGGTTTGGAGACTGGCTAGGCAACTCCATGACCTTAATGTGCTTCTTGAGCGACTGCTTTGTTGCCTTGGCAGTATGTTTTGGGTCATTGTCATGCTGAAAAACCCATTCACGACCGATCTTCAGTGTCTGGCTGAGGGAAGGAGGTTCTCATCCAAGATTTTACAATACATGGCCCAGTCCATTGGCCCCTCCATGCGGCAAAGTCAGAGTGTACCTTTAGCAGAGAAACAGCCCCAAAGCATAATGTTTCCACCTCCCTGCTTGATGTAGGGATGATGTTCTGAGGGTCATAGTCAGCATTTTTCTTCCTCCAAACACGTTGAGCTCCAGACCAAGGGCGATTGATGGTTATTTTGTATTCCTTACATTTGCGAATAAGGAAATTGGTTTCCTTCTCACCAAGCATCTTGCGGATAGTCTAGTAGCCCATTCCAGCCTTGTGCAGGTCTACAATCTTGTCCCTAACCTCCTTTGACAGCTCTTTGGTCTTGGCCATGGTGGTGAGGTTTGAATGGAAGAAAGATTGTGGACAGGTGTCTTACATACATACATACATAACGAGTCGTCGTTAGGAGCACCTTCTTTAACCGCTTGAAGACCAGGTGTTTAGACCCCCTTCCTGGCCAGGCCATTTTTCAATGTTCAGCGCTGCAGTACTTTGACTGACATTTATTCCGTCATGCAACGCTGTACTGAAATGAATTTTATACCATTTTTTGGGAACACATAGAGCTTTCTTTTGGTGGTATTTAATCACCACTGTGGGTTTTATTTTTTACTACATTCAGGAGAAATTACTGAAAATTTTGGGGAAAAAAAGTGTTATAAAAACTACTAATATTACCCACTTTTTTGGTAAAATATAAAAGACGGGGTCATGTCGGGTAAATAGACACCAAACATGTCAAGCTTAAAAATTCCGCGCACTCGCAAAAAACTAGCATACCCAAAATTGGCCATAGGCGACGCTTTAAAAGCTTTTACAGCTCATCAGTTTAGTGTTATCAGTGATTGATGGCCCTAGAATTATTGCTCTCATTCCGACGTTCGCGGCGATATGTAACATGTGCGGCGTAATGGGCGCAATCGTCGTTTTCGCAGGTATGCGCACCTGACGCATGTTTACATGCGTGTATGTAGGGGTGGGAACTAGAGCTGCAACAGTTAATCGATTTAGTCGATTAAAATCGACGATTGAAAACGTTTTCGATCGTCGATTCGTCGGCTATCGATTGATTTCCCTGTTCGGGGCTCCAAACGCGGCCTGAAGCACACGTCGCACGCTGTTTCCGTGGCCCCTTCTAGTATTTCTTAAAAGCCCCTCCCCTAAGGTTTTTGCACACCTTGGAGGTAGAATCTTTTAAATCTAGCTATTATCTGTTAATTTGGGGCGTGCTCCCTTTGAAGTACACGGCCAAAAAAATTATTTAATTCAAATTTCCCGCTCGCCTCTCACGCCCGCTGCTTACGTCCACCGCTTACGCCACGCCCACGTCAGTTAAGTCGCTCGCGCCTACGCTGGTATACCCACTCACGCGACGCCGCTTACGCCACCCTGAGGACATGCGTCTGGCCTTCTCCTCCCGGTGAGCTTCCCGACTCGCCGCTGACTGCCGACAACGAACAACGCCGCTGCCCGCCGACAACACCGTCATTCAAGGTAAGTCGAGATCGGCCGGGAGCTTTACACCACTTCCGCATTCTGACAGCAGAGAGGGGACCGGAGGGAGCTTGTGTACCGAGCTCCCTCTGATCCCCTGTGACAAGAGGAACTATGCTGGTCCCGGGCTCACACCGGAGCCCGGGACCTGCTTGACAGCGGCAGTGGGGGAGGGGGAGAGCCGTGGAGGGGGGGGGCGCACGTCTCGGGGGCCTCATACAAGCGATCCGCCGGGTCTATAGCCGGCGGATCGCTTGTATATTAACGGGCATCGCTGCCTCTTTTCAAATAGCGGGGATTTCCTGCTCGCGCCCGCCCCGGCGGGCGGGTGCAACCAG
>NW_017306502.1:625643-627949 GCF_000935625.1 Nanorana parkeri
TTAACGGGCATCGCTGCCTCATTTCAAATATCTGGGATTTCTCGCCCGCACGAGCCGCGCCCGGGCGGGCGGATGTAACAGGATATGTATACACGCCCAGTTACATCCAAGAAGCTGCCGGCCGTGTATACACAGCGGCTGGCCGGGAGGTAATTAATTGACAGGTCTCATCTGTGTATCACATAGGCAGTTTGTGGGAGCCAGAATTATTGTTGGTTGGTAGGGGGATCAAATACTTATTTTACTCACTGATCTGCAATATGTGTTTTTTCTGGATTTCTTTTTATATTCTGTCTCCATCATTTAAAATACACCTATGATAAAAATGATAGACCTTTCATTTCTTTGTAAGTGGGCAAACTTTTAAAATCTGCAGGGGATCAAATAATTATTTTCCTCACTGTACACACACGAATCCCAGGAGCCCCATATGCTCCTTTCAATGGAGCTGCAAAAGTATCTGTACATGTAAGGTACTTGGTATCTGTACATCCCTAATTGAATCATAGGGTGTACTTAGTTTTTCCACACATGGCTTCTCCATTTTGGCTTTAGGTTTGTAAAATAGTATGTCATGTGTTCTTGATCATCTGAGATTTTATTTACCCAATTTTAAGACCTATAGGACCGGATGATTTTTATCTTGTCCTGATATGTAAAACCATAGAATTCAAAAGAGGGTGTACTTTTTTTTTTTTTTCACAGGACTGTATTGCTAGGTGACCATTAAATGAATCGAGGCACAGAAGTTTTAACTAATAAAAGAAAAGACAGATAGCAAACTGATTTCTGGAACATGCCCAACCCCGCAAAGCACGCGCATAACAAGTGCATAGATAAAACAAGACCAATAAAATATAGCTAGGATAACATTTAAAAATCTTGTGACAGCTGATCTGCATTCTTGTTTCCAAAGAGACTATTTTATGTATTATTTATAATGCAAACAGTGCAACACACATACAAATGATGGTATTCATGAGTCTTATCCTCACATAATGCTACAAATTTAACAACAAGTTTTACTGCACTGTTCAGAAGAGTATGCATGAAGAAACAAATGCTTGGAAATCAGCATCTGACACTAGGCTAGAAACACTGCTGACTTGTTCCTTTAAAAAAATGAAAGCTCTAGTGCCATTATCCTGATCTGGTTTGTCTACATCAGGGGTGCACATTAGGTAGATCGCGATCTACCAATAGATTGCAAAGCAAACACTGGTAGATCGCGATCGGCTCACTGACATGTGTCCTGTCCTCCCGCGGTGCTCATGCGGCTGAATGTGTCAGACTCTCAGAGAGCTGGTTGACACCACAAAGTCTGCATTCCAGAGTGTTCAGCCTCTAAAATGCATTGGAACGCAAGCCAGCCGGCTCCCTGCATTCAAGGGCGGGATGGGGCGTGGCGGGGCATTGAAGTCAATGGCACCGCAGCCACGCCCCCCGCCCTCAGTGTGATCGCCTGCACCCAGAACGCAGGCACATTAATGCCTGCGTTCCGGTCCAGCACGATCTGCACAAATGCAGCATTTTTGCAGATCGCACTGGATCGGAACACAGGCACTAATGTGCCTGCATTCCTGGTGCGGCGATTGCACTGTGAGCGTAGATACGGTGCCATTGACTTCAATGCACTGCCACGCCCCCTCCCGCCCTTGAATGCAGGTGTTTTTACGTTGATCTTATTGAGCTTGTCATTTGAAAAGTAGATCTCCAGACGAAAAATTGAGGACGCCCCTGGTCTACATAGTGTATCAAGGAACAGGAAAGATGCACGCGGTCAAGTCTAAAAAGTACAATCGTGGAAGACGTTCTCATAGCATCAGAGTCTTGAGATAGCCAGCCCTTCTACACTTAACTGAAGAGAATATGTCCATTCTTGTTCACATGATCAACTCTGCTCGCATTGTCATGCCTACATTTTGGAAACCATGTACTGTTCCATCCCTCAGGCTCTGGATCCATGAAATAAACCACATTTATGAAATAAAAGAAAACATTGCTCATTCCCCATGAGATACAGATAGAAAAAGGTTAAGATCTGGGCCACCTGGATTCACTTAAAAAATAAAAACAACAGATACCTACAAAACCTACCCCAACCAATGATATCACCACAGCTTCCTATCCTACTTAACCAGAATCCTCATATGACCGGTCTCTACATTTTTAGACTCATACCTGGGGCAACTGCCTCAAATTGTTCTTTGATGCTTGCACCAAACCACCCACAAAGCCTCTTTTGATAAGCAAACAGTTCACCTTTCTAACCTACTGTATATTCCTTATTTAAACTCTGTCCTCTT
>NW_017306502.1:627978-647586 GCF_000935625.1 Nanorana parkeri
GGGGGGGGGGTTACACGACACTTCACATTGGGCCTAGAGGTCGGATGCCTATGACCTTATACAAGTGTGTGCCTATATAATTTGTAATTACTAATGAAAGGACATCTGGTTTAGAGCCTGTTTTACTAGTATTTTCAGTTTTTACTGAAAATGTATACACTGCATGTACACACACAATCATTTAAAAAAAAAAAAAAAGAAAATAAGCTGAAAGAGCAAATTCCTATATGAGCAAGCTAATTTTAGGTCACTGAATCAAAAGGCAATGATGGCAAAATCAGGATCATGGCTCCAGCCACCTCACCTACAACATAGTAATAAAATTTTATCTCAGATACAAACAATACCTGAAGAGAAAAAAAAAAAACAAATCTTGAAAATTAAACTTTTATCAGAAAGATGGGAGGAGCAAATGTAAAGTGTCAGGTCTGCAGCTCCAAATAGACAAAAGAGATGGGTCAACTGATCGAGAGAATTTCATATCCACAGAGTCAACCAGTTCTCAGTGGCAATGTTGATTGGAAAGGTTGCCAAACCATTTCCAATCCTACCGCTCCCCATTAAGATAAGCAACCCCGAAAAGAAACTTGTATGCTGGTCTTCAAGTTACAAACATTTATGGGAGTTAACAGCAACAAAATGTGCCAATGATCATTCAACACAGACCAGCATGTCTGACCGAAAACTAGTATCTATTATCCACCTTTTACTGCACTGGGATCCCACTGAACTGAACTCTAAGCAAACATAAAAAGGCACAAATTATTGCATTTCTGTATTAATACACAATTAAATGCAAGTAGCATTAGTCCTTGAATTTGACTTGGTATACCTCTTGTACAGCAGAGCTCAAGGTAGGAAGAACTTTGGGATAAGGAGAAGCAGCACAAGGAGCTAGTCAGTTGTGCCATCTGTTAGAGGGCCTGCCGATAGTAGCGAGCAGACAAATGACCTCATCAGTCCACTGCTGGACAGTGAGCAGGTTGGGGGTGGAGAGACATTACAATCTCTAACTTAACAGAGAAAGTGGCATCATCTGTCTAGCTGTGTGACAATGCTGCCAAAATCTAATCTGCATATTTATGGGCTTATCCTAAGCTCAGCTTTTGTATGACACTTTATAATTCTCCACTACAACAAGCACTTACTATCAAACTAGAACAACTCAGAAGTGGGCACATAGAAAGAAGAGCATCACAGACACCATCCTTAAGACATAAAAAGCCAGAAGATTGTGACTCCATTTGCAGAGCGCGTCTCCTGAACCATCCATAAGCTCTGTTGCTTCCTACTATCATTTCTGGGAAATCTCATCTGTAATCTTATGAGATCTCAGGGAAAGGCATTGTCCTCCCTGGAGATGATGTGCATGATCACATGTCCTAGTCACAAGTGCCAGATTTTCAGGAAGTAAATGGAGAGCTAATAATCTGCCCTTAGTAAACATGACCACTGCCAGAAGACTGGGGAAGAAAAGAGAAATAAGGTGTGCAAAGAACACAAAGTCTGCAATTATCTAGAAGTATGTGTTTGTAGATTGTCATTATTAAACATTTCTAAAAGGTGTGTTTGTTGTTTTTTTTTTAAGATATGGGTAAAGGTCCACTTTAGGATGATAGTCCTGACATCTTATAGATATAAGGGCTGAGCATTTGACGTCACTCTTCTTAGCTGAGCCAGACGGACAGGAGTCCCATTGCACCCCTAGATTTGTATTGTGGTGTCCATTGGATATTTGTTTTATCCCTTTTGTCACCTGTGACATTGCGAGTACCTGCTTTTATTCAATAAATTGTATTTTTTGGGTGATACGCACTATGTCCTCTTTATATTTTGTTTCCCTTTGAAATGATGTTATTTGCGAGCTGAGGAGGTTATCTGGTCTTCAGTCATACAGGCTTCCGTCCCCTATTAAGAAGGGAAACACGCTTTGAGACCTAGTTTTGTGGGTCTATCTCCCCAGGTAAAAAGTGTTCCAATTTTTGCATTCACTGGGTGGAGGTGAAAGTCTGTCAGGATTCTGTGGCAACTGCTTACTTGGAAGTTTGAATCCATCTAGTGGTGGACTATCCCCTGCAATTATTGGCACGATTTTAAATTGTTGCACATTGGACTTTGTTCACATCTTTTCATGTTTTGATATGCTCTTATGTACATATTTTTAAAGCATACTCTTATATCTTATCGTTATATCACATATTTCACTGAATTGTATATATTTATTCAGCTCGGCACATGATTGTTATACAGTCCTGACATCTTACAGCAGAATTAAAAGGCCTGAAAAGTTTATGCATAATTCAAGGGGCATAATAAAAGAGTAACAGTAGCTTCTCAATACCTTGCCTTAACTTTCAATAGAACGACAACATTGGTAAAAAATAGGGATGCACCAATATGAAATTTTTAGACCGACATTAAAAAATTTGTCAGGCCAAACCCGAAAGACTTTTTCCATCCCTTTTAAAAAAAATAAAAATAAAAATGCTTTACTTTACTGTTAGGAGCTTTGGGAAAATATCAGGTGACTAAACAGACCCCTGATATTTCCTTTTAAAAATAGAAAATGATTGAGAACAGGAAGCCGCTATACTGCGTGGTCCTGTCCATTCACAAATGGAGGAGATATCCACAATCATGAATGAACAGGAAGTGATGTAGAGCACTTCTTGTTCATTCATAACTGGGGACACAGTAAGCATACTATGTCCTCATTTACTTACACTCTGTGATCAGTATTGGTCACAGCGGGTATCAGAAGGGCCACAGACAGGTGCCCAGCGGGGGAAAAGAGAAGCACCACATTTTTTGCTATTTTGGTACTTTCGGCACTTTGCCCATAGTACCATTTTCAGGTCAAAAAGTTTCAGGTCACAAAATTACAGTGCATCCCTAGTAGTAAAGGCTGTTGAATGTTTGTGGAAAAATAGTGGTCCGTTATACCCGCTATAGTTAAAACTACAGGTTTGTAAACAGGGACCCTCCTTTCCTTGAGCAGCAAAATCAAATGTTGCCAATTGTTCACAGCTAGCCATACACCATTACATTTTTTTTCGTTCAAACTGCTGGCCAAATGAAAAAATAAAACCGATTCCTCCAACCACGTTAAACAGTGTGGGTGGATGAATCTCCTTTTGGCTATTGCATTCTGACAGCAGTGAGTTTGCCACTGTCAGAATACCCAAACAGTGATGGTAGCCGATTGAGCAACCTGACGTTTCTCAAGATTAAAAGGACAATAGTGTTGTATTAGAGTGAGCACTAGACTAGGTTTGTGCAATATACTTAGAAATACTTAGTATTTACAACGAAAAAAACAAAATACCTGACTTAGAGAACTATGGGGTCAGGGCTTTTCCCATAGTTCTCCTAAGGGTCACGGGAGAACACAAACTAGCGCTCTCCCGTGACCCAAAGCTCAGTGTCACTCACGGCTCTCTGCAGGGACATGATCGAGCAGACCTGTGACAGTTTTATTGTCACAGGTCGGCTCAGATTATGAGGGCGAGTGAAAATCACTCGCCTCATAATTCTCCGATGAATCCAAAATCATCACTGGTGCAGCACATGACTATTGGAACAGCATTTAACTACGTGTAGTGAAGTTTCAAATGATTTTAGTTTAAATATACAGTGATACCTTGGTTTAAGAGCATAATTCGTTCCGGAAGCATGCTTGTAATCCAAAGCGCTTGTATATCAAAGCGAATTTCCACATAGGAAATAATGGAAATTAATATGATTTGTTCCACAACTCAAAAATATTCATATAAAAAGGATTACAATACAGTACTGTAATATAATACTGTACAATATATAAAGAAAATAAACCAATTACCGGTACCTTCGTGGCTGGTGTGAGGGGGACAAGAGAGGAGGATTATTGTGTAGGACGACTTTCACTATCACTAACGGAATCACTGCTATCCCTTGACTCAGTGGAATCTTTTTCATTTCGTGAAACCTTAACAAGGAATCTATTCAATGTGACATTATATTGTCGTTAAAAAGACTCATCGCTCGCACTGCTACAGCCTTATTCGGATGGTGCTTTTCTACAAAATTTTCCTCTTATTGCAAGACATTGCTTGTATATCAAGGCAAAAATTTTCAGAAATGTTTGCTTGTCTTGCAAAACACTCTCAAAACCAAGTTACTTGTAAACCAAGGTATTACTGTACAAATGTCAAAAGTCCAAGTTCTGATCAGTCAAAATTGTGGGATAGCCTTCACCATCAAAACAAATGAACACTTTAACCAACTCCATGAAAATGTGATTAAGGCTGGGTTCAGACTATTTTAGTGCAGTACAACATGCAATACCACATAGCAATGTTATGAGATGCCGAAAAAAAGAACATGCATCTTTTTTGATGCCCTGGCCAGCCCATTTGCTTTATTGCAAATTAACAAGCAGCATAATGCACTTGCGCAAATGCACTGCAACAGTGTGAATGTAAGCCTGAAAAGGACAAATGAGGTTATGGATACAAAATATCCAATGAATATCCCTTGAAGTACAATAAGCTATTAACAAAATGAAAAACATATATGGCAAAGCTCTAGATATGTGAAGAACCGGCCATTCACCAAAAAGGAGTGGGAGGCTAAATATGACAACTTGGAAGGAGTAACAATCTTCAAGGGCTAAGATTGAAGAGACTCTGCATGCAACTGTTGCCAAAGTACTTCAGTCACAGCTTTATTGTAGAATGTCAAAAAAGAAAGCCATTGTTAAACTATCATGACATCTAGCCTACAGTTTTACAGTTTGCAGAAGGTACATGGGAGACTCCCATGTACTCCCATTGGAAGGTTCTATAGTTAAATAAGACCAAAATTAAGCAAATTTGGCGATCAGACTAAATACTGCACAAACAACACACCAACCCCAAGGTGAATCAGAGAAAAACACACCAAAACTGGCAGGATCAACAAGAAACAAAACATTCTAATCAATGTCACAGGTGAAACCCAGAACAACAATACCGCTGTGTTAAAGTGTATGTATAGGCAAAACAGTTTTCCTAAAGTTTTGTATAAATAAGGGGAGAGTTAAAACTTCTGGACAGAAATTTGTTACTGTCTTGCATCCCATTGGGGATATTTCCTTTCACTTCTGTTCTGAGAAACAGCCAGACGGGAAAGAAAAGCTCTACAAAGTGAGGGGAATTTCACTCATAAGTAGTTGTCACCAGAACAGGGGTCCCCATGGGAAGAAGTCCTTAGCTGTCTTCTCAAGCGAGGAGACAGCTGTAAATGTTTGGATTTCCAATCAGTTTTTGTCTCAATAAGCCCTCATTCACGACTTACAGCCGGCTCATACAGATCCGTGCTGCATGCACGGCCGTATCGGGCAGATCCCGGGAAGGACGGGTGTAGCGTATGATTTGTACACAGCAGCCTGTTCTGCTCTATGGGAGTACGTGGCCATTGGCTCACCCAAACTGCACGTCCGTGTGGGTGTCCCTGCTCAGACGCAGACAGGATCCATTAGATTTTTTTTCCATAGTTCTACTGGCTGCATAAGTGGTGATTTAGGCATGACATACTGAATGAGGATATAGATTTCTGCCTGGGCTTGACATTTAACAGTCCCTGTGGCGAGTTAAGAAAAACCCATGCAACTGCCGAACACCAACGCTGGGGGATGTAATGGCCTCTCAAGTCACAGGTTGCCAGGACTCCATGCTTGTTTACAATAGTGAAAAGGAAACTACAGCACCACATTGGTCAGCAATGTACCAAAAAAAAAAAAAATGCATGGCCATTCCCCTTGTTAACTGAACCAACTCAGTCACAAGCGAACCCTGTCCAGCCAGCTCTTGGCCAAGGGCAGAACTTCCGTTGCTAGCAGCTAAATTACTGCAATTCATCAGGTAAAGGACTGCCATGTCTCTTGGTGAGATGCTGAGGAAGAGCCAGGCATTAACAGCTTCAGTACAAAGGTGTATGGCAGATCTCTAGTAGCACCACTGCAGGGGTTACGTTTTATTCTGCCCAGAGTTCTTCTTAAAGGTTAGCATTTAAAAAGTATTTTATTAACTGTAATTTACCTGTGAAAGTGTGTACTCACACACAAAAAAAAGGAAGAGCTATCAGCGCCAGTTCCAACAATAGCACCAAGCAATACCAAGAGAAAAACATTTCACTTAACGCTAATGTTATTAAACCTTCTGCGTCTTCTAGCAGAGCAGGGGCTTACTCAGCAAGCTACTGTAAAAACAGACCAGGATGGGTTATGAAGGCTGCATGCACATCCTAAAGCCGGCTAGCCTTTAAAAATAAATTGTGTGCCCCCTCAGTATTATATAAGGATTAAATATAGGTTTAGTCGTAGGGCAGGGGTGCCCACAAGGTCGATCGCGATCTACCAGTCGATCGCGTAGCGATCACTGGTAGATCGCCATGTCCTCTCCTCCCGCCGCTTCTCTGGATCCCCGCTGCTCTCCCCAATTCAGGTGTTGACATAGTTGCAGCGTTGTCTTTCTCTAGAGCAGGAGTGCCCATTAGGTAGATCGTGATCTACAAGTAGCTCTCAAAGCTGATGCTGGTAGATCCCGAAGGGTGTGAATGGTGGCCCCTTTATTCCATTTTGGTATATTTGTCAACACTTTGAAGGAAATGGATGCAAAGCTTCAATACTGGCAGGATCAGCTAGTGAGTTTATTAGAAAATATAGGGGGCAAGGTCTTTGACTGTAAATATACTTTAACCACTTTAAGTCCGCGGTGTTAAACCCCCTTCCCATCCAGGCCATTTTTCAGTATTCAGCGCTGCAGTACTTTGACTGACGTTTATTCCGTCATACAACGCTGTACTGAAATTAATTTTATACCATTTTTTGGGGGACAGATGGAGCTTTATTTTGATGGTATTTAATTGCCACTGGGGTTTTATTTTTTAATATATTAAAGGAAAAATTATCGAAAATTTAAAAAAAAAAACGTTTCCCCTATATTAAATGATAAAACATTTATTATTACCCAATTTTTTGGTAAAATCTAAGAAACGGGGTCACGTCGGTTAAATAGACACCAAACATGTCAAGCCTTAAAATTGCGCGTGCGAAACCTCAAAGAACTACAATACACAAAATTGGCCATTGGCGACGCTTTAAAACCTTTTAACTCTCATCAGTTTAGTGTTATCAGTGATTGATGGCCCTAAAATGATTGCTCTCCCTCCGACATGCAACATGTGTAGCGCAATTGTCGATTTCAGCAAGGAGGAAGATGCTGACCTCCCTCCCGAGCCGGTCCCGGGCCGCAGATGGGGCAGCGGATCCCGGGATTAAAGGTGAGGAGTCAGGAGGGGGGGGCGGCAGCAGCGAAATTCGAGGGGGGGCGCGCAGCCAGACAGCCCATACATACAATCGGCAGGCTATAGAGCCGCCGATCGTATGCATGTGCGAGCAGAAAAAAAGCCGTCTGGAGACGGCAACCCGCCAATGCGACTGTGCCGTCCGTCCGTTTTTTCGCAACGGGTGGACGGCAACAGGTTAATGACTGCATGCATGTACTACGTTATATTACTGGTATTTTCAAAATATGGTCACATGAAGTGAAGGAAATATCTTTGAAAAAGCATGTTAACGATGGTAGTTACCATATTCGTTACCTGACAAATTCTTTAGAAGTGCATGCTCTGGAGATGACATCCTTATCCTGCTTTCACCTTTTAGCCACTAACACAGAATATATGCATTTGATACGCATATGTTTCTTCCAGATAAGCGATTTACCAGGCAGCAAAGCAAGGATGACAGCCGCAAAGCATACACTTCAGATAAGACAACCCCCCATGTCTGTGCAGACAGGTTCCTTTTAAGGTATATGTGCAACCCCTCCACATGCACATTAATTGACCAGTTATGCGACAAGGGGCAGTGCAGTACTTAATATGAAAATATATACTCTGAATAAGTGTCATTTAATTGCAGACTTTGCAGGAAAACACAAAACAAAATCTGCTTAGTATATTAGGAACCCTTCGCCCGAAATAAGTAGCAGCTCTAAAGTAAAAAAAAAAAAAAAGTTATTTACACATACTTACATTATTCCCGGCTTCCATACTACAGTGGGTGAGGTCATCATCCTTTCCAGTGAGGTCTCGGGGGATGCGGAGTATATTAAGAGGACCTTGACTGCACCAAGACACCACTGCAAGGTGCAATCAGAGGAACTCACAAGCAACCATCAGAAAAAAAAATAAACTACTGGATGTCATTTTCTACACTTAAAAAGTGTGCGACACACACACACACTTTTTTTAGATCAAGCTCACCCGTGCTGGACTACAATCTAGCAAGCCCTATTTTTTGCGTTTGGAACGGAACTTTGGCAACGTTTTGCCACGTGTCCAATTGCACTGCGGGCGGGGGGGGCATGGAAGCGGTGCCATTGAATTCAATGCACCGTTACGCCCCCTCCCGCCCCAGGGGCGAAGTTTCTTAGCAACCGCGGTGCGTTCCAGCAGCTACCGCTCTGAAACGCACACGATCGGTGTGAACAAGCCCTAATACAAATTAGTAAACTAAAACGTGAGACAGCAGTTTATCACAGGAGTGAGCTTGGAGCAGTGGCTGCTTTACAACACAGAGGGACCAAAGGGAACAAAAGTAATCACCCCCAGAAGGAAGGACAAGTTCCGTATTAATTCAGAGATTAATTTGAGGATCTACAGCCGGGTGATATACAAATAAGCTACTTCTGTTAATAGTTATGAGGCACCCTTTAGCATAGTTTAATTACCTGGTAATTCTGCCAGTAGATCTTGGATTTTTCCACTTCCTTATACAGGGTGACAACACTTAATTCTGCAGTAAAACTGGAAAGCAGTGTTTTCACCCAGCGGGACAAGATGGTCTTAGATGGACATGTAGTTTTAAATGAACCATAGTGAAAAGCAAATTAAAGCCCAAGTGCAGCTAACACTTTTAAAGCAGTTACAGAAACAGGTTCTTTTTTTCTATTATCTATTCTAGGATATAAAATGACAGCTCTAAGAACCACCACAGTGTTATATGGCTTGTCCTAACCCCGTTACAGTCACAGTTGCCAGCAGGGCTGCAACAACTAATTGACCAAGTCGATTATAATCTATGATTGAAAAAGTTGTCAACGTTTCCAATCATCGATTAATCGGCTTTTGATTAGTTGGCCCTGTTAATGGCTCCACACGCCACGCACTGCCCGCCGCATGCTCGCTGCCAGACAGGGCAACCACCCACCCACCCACATCCACGATCGGCACAGGAACGCAGGGAGGAGGAGCAGGCGTGAGGGGATGACAGACGCCTACAGACAGGCCGATCTCAGAAGCAAGTTGCTGGAAGACTGCTCAAGTAAGCCTGCACATTCCCCCCACATGGTGCTCTATAATGTATTGCTGGGATAGTGGGATTTGTATTCCTCTATAGCTGATGGTACATTGTGCTTTACATTATACAGAGCAATGTACCATCAGCTGTAGCTGTACATTGTATGTATAATATATTGCTGGGATTTGTTGTACTCCTCTATAGCTGGTGGTATTCTGCATTGCGCTGTATAGAGGACTACAAATCCCAGCAATAATACATTATACAGCGCAATGCGGAATACCACCGGCTATAGAGAAGTACAACAAATCCCAGCAATAATACATTATACAGTAGTGCAATGCAGAACACCACCAGCTATAGAGGACTACAAAACCCAGCAATAGTACATTATACAGCGCAGGGGTGTGGAAATTTAAAAAAAAAACTACTTGTCCAAGGGCTAAAGTGGGGGCCAAATCTACTTGTCCTTCACGACCATCTACTTGTCCCAATACAAAAAATTGTTTTAATCAAAACTAAGGATGCACCAATACCGGTTTTTCGGTATCGAGTACGAGTACCGATTTTTTGCTTTCGGATCTCGCCGACACTGAATACTAATACCGGTGCTTCCGCTGACAGAGCAGGCTTCCCTGGTAATCAGGAAACCGGGCAGCAGGTAATGACATCCCGCCCAGGTTCCCGATTGCCACGGAAGCCGGCTCCATGTTTGGCCTGCTTGATTGGCCGGGAAACCTGCTTCCCGGTCAATCAGGAAGCCGGGTGGCGAGCAATGACTTGATTGACCGGGAAACTGGCTTGATGCCGATTGGCCAGGAAGCCGGCTTTCCAGCCAATCAGCAAGGAGCCGGCTTCCCAGGCCAATCCGAAAACCAGGAGGCGGGTCATTACTTCACCCACGGCTTCCTGATTGCACGGGAAGCTGGCTACATGTTCCCTGACGGCACTGCCAGTCAGAGGAAATTTTCATCTGGCTGTAAGTTCCAATATCGAGGAAGGTATCGGAGCATTTGGGTACGAGTACTTGCCCAAATACTCGGTATCGGCACGGATACTAGTATCGGTGCACCCCTAATCAAAACATATTTTAAGCGCAATGCAGAATACCACCAGCTAAAATGTACTATTGCTAGGATGTATTGTATTCCTCTATAGCTGGTGGTACTCTGTATTGCGCTGTGTAATGTATTATTGCTGGGATTTGTAGTCCTCTATAGTCGGTGCCATTCTGCATTGATTGCTGTATAATTTTATACGTTCCATTTCACTCCACACTTTTTTTTTTTTTTTTTTATTTACTTCCACAGCTTGCTCTTGTGATGGACTACAATCTCCATACAAGCTGGTAGTCCATCACTGGAGCCATTTTTTTTATCTGATTAATAAAAAACTTAGTAGTCGGCTAACTAATCGATTTTGAAAATAATCGTTAGCTGCAGCTCTAGTTGCCGGACATCTTGGTCTGCTTTGAAACAGAGAAAAATATAAAATGAATGCATGTGAAATAAAATTTAAAAATCATATTTTGAATGGCATTATTACCAGTATTAACCATATACAGATACCAGAATACAAAATGTTACCCTATACACCAAACTCCCAGTGCAGTGGGGCTGTCCCTGCATTGCAAGGGTTGCATGCTCATTTAATTCTGTGGTTACCGGGAAAAGCAGTTTTACTTACCTGATCCCCGTTCCCCTAGAAGGTACCGTCCCCAAGCATCCTCATGTATAATGCAGGACTATGGGTGCTGTAGTGTACTTGATGGCATCAGTGGCCTATGACTGTTGGAGGGGGAGTATGCTGGGGTCGGTCTTGTAGCCTGGAGAAAGCAGGTATCAGGGAACAGTACTTTTTCCAAAAGATCGGGGTGACCCAAGAAACACCTCAATTGCAATGCTTAAAAAGGAAAATAAAAAAAAGGTGTGAACGTTGCTGCATTGTTACACCCTGAGTATGGAGCAGCCACCTCGGGCAATATTACATACAAACATTACAAGGAAGCGGATCTAATATGCGTGCAATATATTCACTTGTGTGAATGTTGCTGCATAGTTACACCCAGAGTATAGAGCAGCCGCCATGGGCAATATTACATAGTAACATTTCCAGGAAGCGGATCTAATGTACATCCTATATATTCACTCGTGTGAACGTTGCTGCATTGTTGCACCCCGAGTATGGTGCAGCCACCATGGGCAATATTACATATTAACATTACCAGGAAGCGGATAGAATGTGCGTCCAATATATTCACTCGGGTGTATGTTGCTGCATTGATACACCCCGAGTATGTAGCAGCCACCATGGGTAATATTGCATATTAACATTAACAGGAAGCGGATCTAATGTACGTCCAACATATTCACTTGTGTGAACGTTGCTGCTGCATTGTTGCACCCCAAGTATGGAGCATTCACCGTGGGCAATATATTACATACCAACATTACCAGGAAACGTATCTCATATACGTCTAATATAGTCACTCATGTATATATTGTTGCACCCCGAGTATGGAGCAGCCGCCATGGGCAATATTACATATTAACATTTCCAGGAAGTGGAATAATGCATGTCCAATATATTCACTCTTGTATATGTTGCTGCATTGTTACACCCTAACAGAGCCGTTACCACCAACTGTCACAATGGCTCAGACAACCCTGCCTCGCAATGTGCAAACAAACAAAATGCTTTGGTCATGTGTTTAATTCATCAGAGGTTAAAAATGGGCAGCAAAGCCAGGACTGACTCCAGAGCAGGCTTCACTCCCTACACTAGGCCCAACTTCAGTCCTTACTTACATTTCCAGCAGCTCCCGTCTCTGCTTTGTGACAAGGGTGGATATGAGGCAAAGGGGAGAGCTTAGCATAGGAAGCAGGCTGGGGTGAAACATTGACAGAGGCCTTCAGAAGGAGGAGGAAGAACGGCAGGTTGCCATTGATACAAATCAGTCAGGGGCCTGGAATTGCGGGCAGGGCCTACATGTCTCTGGCGTCTTTTTCCCCACCCCGTCCCAATCACTCCACCTCAGTAATGGCGTTTGGCAGAAAGCAGAAGAGAAGAGGGAAGGGGGAGGAGAGACAGCGAGAGGGAGGAAATGCTGGCTTGCCAGGACGGTCAGACACACAGGCAGGACATGGACGGGTCAGAGAGAAGGGTGGAGGAGATAAAGGAGGGGGGGAGGAATATGGCTGCAGCACACCCTCCCTTGCCGCGCCAGGGACGAAGGGGTTAAGGGGGAA
Source organism: Nanorana parkeri (assembly GCF_000935625.1). Taxonomy (NCBI): domain Eukaryota; kingdom Metazoa; phylum Chordata; class Amphibia; order Anura; family Dicroglossidae; genus Nanorana; species Nanorana parkeri. Next base: position 640,549 of record NW_017306502.1, read on the forward strand.
TAAAATCGCCGAGCTCTGAGGAGGGGGGGGATACGAGGCAGAGATGGCTCCTGGAGGAGGAGAGAGGAAGAGGAGGAGTGCTAGATCATCCTCAGTCAGCCCCAGACAGGAAAAAGCAGGGGTGAGGCGGAGAGGAAGAAGAGAGCGGGGTGGAGGCAGAATGTGGACCCCCCCTCCCTATAGAAAGCTCCTATTACATGTCATGTATGTCTGTCCGAGCCGTACATGACAGGGTAATAGGCAATGGAGCCCGCTAGGCCGGCCTCAGGCTACGTGTTCTATCAGGGTTACCAATAATAAAACGCCTCACATACGTCTAGGCCGCGACAAGGGACCCCCTCCCCCCAGAATACAGAACCCATTTACTCACCGCAAACTAGTAAGTCCTCCTCCCCAGCAGGAGATTAGGAGCCGGCCTGCTGCTCATAAGAGGTGCAGAGAGACAGGCGAGGCTACACATGTGTGAATGCTCCCGGCTCTGCCAGCCACAGTCATAGAAATCAGATGAGACAGGCGAGCGTAATCGCTTCTGCAAAAGCGACGCGGTCGGGCTACTGTATTTTTTTTCCCTCCCCTCTCGCTTCCTTTATGTCCTCCCCCACAACTTCACAGGCATTAAAACTTCTTCGCGTCGCCTCCCGCTGGGTTTTTTTTTCTTCCCTGTTTAGAGGCTCCGGACCGGCTTCGTTTCAATGGTCCGTTAAGCGACTGCCGCTTTGCGTGGTCGAGAAGGTGTCCCGCAAGGTTTTAATCCCGCTTCCGCCTAGATTTTTATTTCGTTCCTGTCATTGCAGTCTCCCAGGTCTTTCTTTGGCCGGCGGTGCGTTTTTCCTGCGTCATGAGCAGCAGCTTCAGCTGAGCGCCTCCTCCTCTCCCACCATCATCAGCAGCAACCACCTCCTCTTCCTCTTGTTGCCCGGACATACACACTGTCACATTGCACACCGGGATATAGGAGCCGGCATGTTCCCTGCTGAGGTTACACCTCAGAACATTGATATCATAGCAGATGACAACCAGCCATATAACAGTTGTCATGGGTTGCTTCACATAATGAAAGATTAACTCCAGGCACAAAAACTTTTATTTCAAAGAAATCAATAAAGGATATAAATTTACAATTTGTGCATCTAGATACAGTGGTACCTCGGTTCACGAACGCTTCGGTTTGCGAAACCGGAAGTTCGGCAAAATTCTGCTTCCCTTCGCGAACCCCGCATTGGGTGACGGACACAACCGCAGCCATCTACCCTGCTCTGACACATGGTCGTGGCTTCCTCTAGTCGAGATCGCGGTCTGATCACAGTTTGATTCGGTTCGCAAACAGAATCGTGGAACAAATTAAGTTTGTGAACCGAGGTACCACTATATCACCTTGTAAAGGTAGCAGGGACATCATCAGTAGTGATAAGCTGCTAGCTTGCTATTAATGTGCAATTAGTTTGGTTAAGCCCTTTCAAAACTGGGATTGCCTCCCCTCATCTCAGCGCAATCAGTTACGTAGAGGCCAGGGGCGTAACTAGAAATCACAGGGCCCCATAGCAAAATTTTGTATGGGGCCCCGTGATTTCTAGTTATACCCCTTGCAGAGCCCACTCAAGATCGAGACTCTATGGTGGGCTCTGCGGGATCACCCTCTGGTGGGCTGGTTGCACTCCTTACCTCCTCCGTCGCCGGGCCGCCTCCTTCGTCACCGAGGCCGCCTCCTCCCCTGCTGCTGAGCACGGGCCCGCCTCCTCCTCCACTGCCGGTGACATCAGAGGCTCGCGACGTTGATAAGGCAAACAGCTGAACTGGGTTTACACTGAGCCTAGGCTCAACTCTAATCACAACTGGTGTGCGTGGGCTTTGCACCGCAAAAAAGTCCACACCAAATGTCAGTGACACACACACGGGCCAATCAGTTGTGGCCAGGCTTTTTACCACTCCACAGCTACACATAACAAAGGGATGTGTCACTGGCAGTTTAGTGCAGTTTTCTAGGTTTGTACCAAGCCAATTGAAATCACTTATCACTGTGCTGTACATAGCCTGAGCAGAGCCGTCAGAGGGGCCCAGAACCACCCACTACAGGCTGCCTGCAGAAAACTACAGAAGAGGGGCGGATACAAGACCAGTCACCCTGCACAAGGAGAAAGAGCAGCAGTGACTGGTCTTTATTACAGAGGTTGGAGAGTCAAGCAGTTTATAGCCATCTTAAAGTGACACGAAACTCAGCAGTTAAAGCAGTGTTAAGGTCTGGGTGTTTATTTTACCTTAATGCATTCTCCCCTTTTTCTCCCCTAGTCCCCCCACACTCACCGGTCCACATGATGTAAAAGAGATCTTGATTCATCAGATCAGGCCATATTCTTTCATTGCTCCGTGGTCCAGTTGTGCCTATTGTAGGAGCTTTATGCAGTACACAGGGGTCAGTATGGGCACCATGACTAGTCTGCATCTACACAACCTTACACAACAAACTGCAATGTTTTGTATGTTCATTCATTTTCTGTCGGAACCAGTAATAACTTTATCAGAAATTTCAGCTACAGTAGCTCTTCTATTGGATCGGACTACACGGGTCAGCCTTCGCTCCCCACATGCATCAATGAGCCTCGGCCGCCCATTACCCAGTCACCGGTTCACTGGTTTTTCTTTCTTGGACCACTTTTGAACACTGCAAACCGGGAACATCCCTCGAGAGCTGCAGTTTTGGATTTGCTCTGACCCAGTCGTATGGCCATCACAATTTGACCCTTGACAAAGTCGCTCAAATCCTTACGCTTGCCCATTTGATCTGCTTCCAACACATCTACTTCAAGGACAAAATGTTCAATTGCTGCCTAATATATCCCACCCACTTCCAGGTGCCCTTGTAACAAGATAATCAATATTGTTCACTTAACCTGTCAGTGGTCGTAATGGCTGATCAGTGCTGATATTCCAGGTGCATCAAAACAAAAAGTGACCTTAAATTATTATTATTTTTTTTAGAAAGCAGCCACATCCTGAATAGAAAAGTCTAAAGTCTGGCCCAAGGTAGAATGTTGTAGAGAAGGACCACTGCTCTCTGTGTGGTCGGTTTGCAAAGGTCCAACCCTCCCCCTGCTGAGTTAGAGCTACAACTATCAAATCAGCAGGGAGCATGAGCTTTGCTGATGCAAAGCTATAAATCGGATTCTCAGATTCAGCAGCGGGCGTGTAGGACCTTTGCAGAGAGTCCACTGCTTCCACACCGTGAGCAAGGGGGTCCTTAAATGCAGCATGTTGGCAGGGGATAGTCTTTTTAAATTAGGATGTGGTTGCTTTCTAAGGGCTCATGCATATGTCCATAAATCATGTTTTTATGAGTACAGCATGTTTTTTAAAGCATCTGAACGCAGGTTGTTTATTCTTTTTTGGGTTTTTTATGGACCCATGCAGAAAATGCGTGAAGAACAGTATATGTGCGGTGTGTTCAGATGTGTAAAATCAAGTTAGTAATATCTGCATTGGCACCATTTTTCTAGCAATGCTTGCAGTGAATCTTACTAATGCTCGGTCTTGCTGTATAGGGTGTAGCTGTTGTTTTTCTCTTTTTCCTGATTCTAAGTGGAAAAAGGTAACATACTCTGTCTGATTTTTATTGTCATATGTGTCTCCATTCAGGATATTTTCTTAACTCAGCCATTCTCAACCAGGGTGCTGCGGCACCATGGGGTGCCTTCTGTCTTCTTCAGGAGTGCCTTAAAGTTTTCACACAATATCATTCCTTTCTATGGTGCAGGCAGGACGGCCACCAGCACCATGAAAATGAATGACGCTTTTTCAGGGAGGGTGGGCGCTATTCAGAAAAGAACAGACGTTTACCTCCATCCAGGCCTGCTCCACCTCCAATCCTCTGCCATGCAGCTGCTGCTCCGGATGTAATGCCAGGACTCTGATATGAAAGGGGGGCTTTTGATGTGAAGGCGGAGACTCTGATATGAAAGGGGGGCTTCTTATGTAACTGGGGAACTCTTATATGAAAGGGGGGCTTCTGATGCGAAGTGGGCTCCTAACATGAAGGAGGGGAGAGGTTGTGATGTGATAGAGTGACTCTGATGTGAAAGAGGGGGCTCTGATGTGAAAGTAGGGGGCTCCTAAAGTAAAGGGGGACTCTGATGTGAAACGGATTCTGATGTGAGGAGGGTGGTCAGCTCCTGATTTGAAGGTGGTCTCTGGTGGTCCCTCTAAAATCCATACCAGACCCGCATCTGGGATGTAGAGGGGCCATACATCATTTTATACATCTACATTTTTTACAATTTAGACTGGGGTACCTCGAGATTTTATATACTTTTGAAGGGTGCCATGACTGAAAAAAAAGTTGAGAAACATGCTCTAATTTCCTGCCAGGGTTAAGGTTCCCACACACCTTGCGATAATCGTACGATGATCGCGGGAAATCCTGCGATCGTGCGATTATCGTAAGGTGTGTGGAAGCCGTGCGACCTCTACTACTGTAAGGTCGCACGACTTTTATCTTACGAACATGTTCGAAAAGTGTGTAGCATGTTCGTAAGATAAAAGCCGGACAGGCCGGTGTGCGCAAGCGCACACTGTCCGTTCGGCATTGCGGTCGTCAGAAGCCAGCCCCTCAGCGGGGTGGGCTTGCTATCATCGCAAGTACGATCTGCCTGTCCAAGATAGGCAGATTGTACGTTTTTTTAATTACCTTACAACCATCGCAAGACTAAAGTCTTGCGATGGTTGTAAGGTGTGTGCCCAGCCTAAGACAGGGTGTCACTAGGACAGGATATCTACCTAGTGAGGACTCAAACAGCAATAAAACCAAAACAGAAGATCTAACCCTTGATACTCTATCCAAACCTAAAAAGAGATGCAAGGCTGGTGTTTCTCTTTCAATACTGCTGGTATTATTGTGTGCAATCTACAGCATGTTCCTATCACCTTCCTCCACCTGAACACACCAGAAATCAGGATGTGAGTAACCATGTCAATAAATCAAGCTAAACAGACTCTACTGCAGCCATGGTCAACTTGAAAATTTAAGAGCGCCTCAAGTGCAGCCCCTGATATTTCCAGAGAAAATGAATGGGCTGTAGTGCACGTCAACACCCTGAAATTTTGATCCTGCTGTATTTTGTTGCATATTGAAGAGAAAGTTGGGTTACCAAAGCCCCAGTGGCCACAATATTAACCCCCTGAATTGCTGCCAGTTACTGCAATTATAACCCCAAGCATTGGTGTCAGTTGCCGCAGTAATAACCCTCAATATTGATCACAAAGACTGCAATAATAACTCTCAGCATTGGTTCCAGTGGCCAAACTCATAACCTACAGCATTAGTTTCAATGACAGCAAATAACCCCCAGCATTTGTCAGTGGACATAAAAATACCAACTGCACTGGTGTAGGTGACTGAAATAACAACCTCAAGCTTTGGTGTCACTGACTCCATAATAACCCACACACACACACCCACACACACACTGGTGTCAGTGATCGCAATAATAACCTCCAGCATTGGTGTCAGACGCCTCAATGATAACCCCCCTGCAGTGGTTTCAGTGACTGCAATAGTAACCCCCAACATTGGTATCACTGACTGCAAAGATAACCCCCAGTATTGGTGCCAGTTACGGCAATAATAACCCCCAGCATTAGTGTCAGTGACCACAGTAATAACCCCCAGCATTTTTGGTCAGTAGTAGTGATATTTCGAAAACTTCCTTAATTGGTGATCAGTGGCAGTGCTGTTAACCCCCACTTCTCATTTGTGGTCAGTGGAAGGGTTATTTAACCTCACTCAGTGTTTACGTATCAGATCTCATGCTCTTCCGCTGCAAAGGGGGCCACGTGTTGGACACCAGGGCTCTACTGCATTGCCCATAAATGTTCTCAAAACATGTTTGAGGCCCTGTGAGGGATAGTGGCTATTTAGATTTACAGGAGAGGAAAGCACAGCACACCAATAATCTGCACACTGACACACTTGACAGAATGCGTTAGCACAGTTGCTCACTGTTTGGTTTTAGACAACCCAATTGGTATGTGCACTGTTTATAGAATAAGCTAGTTTAGGTCTGAAGGACTTGTTGGAGCATGTCGTTACATGTGTTGGTGCGCAGAGGTGCCATTTATTTTAAATGGCACTGCAATCTGCCCTCCACAACCCACCTGCTCTACTGCGCACCAGAATGCACAATAACACAATGTCATGCAATGTAATGCTCTGCATCAGGAAAACTACTGCAGATTAGTGCCAGCTTTGGTGGGTTGATTTAACACAACACACATTAACACATGAGGTAATGCAATGCATTAAAGTAGAGAGGTGTAAATGGACTTTAACACCGCTCACAACCTTTCACTTCCTGAAATAAAACCAAAAAATAAAACTAGCATTGACTCAAATCCCGCGTAGGGTCTAAATTAAAACCCTCTCAATTCAGAACCTGTGGTATCTGTAATTAACTCAGGAAACTAACAAAAAAATATTCAAAACATATATCAATTGGCCACCATGTGTGTCACAAAATACAAAATGTATTGACATAGATACCTTTGAAAGACCATGGAACATTTCCAAAGTCACTCCTGTATCCAAATGTCACAACAGCAGGGTTCACATTAGAGGCCAATATGTGAAATATCAAAATAACGGTTTCCAGCATGATCGTTTGAGAGTCACAATCTCTTCATTTTGGGTATCCCGGGTGAATTGCACCTCCCTTCTTCTTGTCTTCCACTTTCTCTTTTCTCTCATTTTCTTCTTCTTTCTTCTCAACTACGTTTGCTGATTGGTATCTTTATGTCTAATTGTTGACTGTGGGCTTATTGTTTCTTGGTTTTTCGCATATGCTTTATAATATGTCAGCAGACTTAATCTCTGCTTACTAAATTTGGATGTGATACTTTGTATATTCTTGTTTTAAAAATGTATAAAACTTTTGTAAAATAAAAACCATATATGTTTATTCATGTAGCAGTAGCACAAAACCAAAGGTTTCATATTCTACTCCACTCGTACATTTGTATGTGCAAAAATAATTAAATCTTTGCAAATAGTGT
>NW_017306502.1:647609-671662 GCF_000935625.1 Nanorana parkeri
ACAACTGGGAAAGTTGAAATATTAGTGATATTAAAGAATCTTGATGATATAATCCACATGTATATACGTTGCTGTAAAGAACAAATCCGTGGATAAAACGAAGATATTTCAAGTAGGATACTAAAATGTCCATTCCGTACCCATTTTCAGTTTCAAAAGACAACCTATATTTGACATTTCACCACAAACTTATATATCTTTTAAAAAGAGAGGCACTGCAGTCAAAGCATGTGGTATCTGCCCACATGTATCTTGCTGTGGTTAGACTGGTAGTGTTAAATGGTTTGTCAAGGACACAGAAGTCATATCCCCCACAAATCTGCCAAGAAGTGTCTGATGCAAGTATAATATCATCCCACCAATCTAACTCGCTGATGAATAATGACATGGCAAACTTAAATTTCTCCAAAATAAAGCATGTCACTTGTACTGTAGGATTGGTGAAAACACTGTGCCCAGCAAAAAAAAGTATGAGTTCACCCAACAGCAGTCACATGTGGAAGTAATAGATTAACTGTCTCCAACCAGGGGATTCAATCCATCCAGTAGCAACAGCATAGTGCAGCAAATTGTGAATACTCAGCATTCCTCTTTCACGTGGAGTGTTCCCCCATCAAGGTTATATGGGTGACCAGTAGTTTATTAGCCGAATAACCTGATCGGTTTCGCCCGGCAATGTCAGCTGCTTGAGAGGTGTAGCTACCTAAAATTAAAGCCCTAATCCTAAACTTTCAACCTCCTAAACTTAACCCCCAACCCTTTGCAGCTCCTACTAGTGATCCTTAATCAATTTTAAACATTTAAAAGTAAAACTCCTACATAAAAGATGACAGAAGATGCATACACACATAAATGCATACACGCAATAGGTTGGACTTGATGGACTTTGTCTTTATTCAACCTCAAATACTATGTAAGATACCTTCAGTTACTTTCATTAGTCAAATAAGCCTCTTCTATGTAGTTCTCTAATTCTGTTTTACTTTGTTAGTGGGACCTGACTTTCCAATTTGACTTTATTGTTATCTGCAGGGGTGTCCCGAGGCTGGGTGTCAGCCAGAGCGGAGACCGGGTGACACCCTGCCGTGACGTCATTGCGTGTGCGTGGTCATCTTATTGATGCCTGCCGGCGGCCATCTTGGTGCTGGGCTCCGGCAGAGAGAGGAGGGGACGTTCACCGAGCAGGATGAGGTATGCTGCCGAGTCCCCTCCTCTCTCTTGACACTGTCGGGCTCTTGGTCAATGACCGAATACCCGACTTTTCAGAGGGGGTGACACCAAAATGACTGTCAGTCATTTTGGTGTTACCCCTCCAATGCTGGCACCCTCCTTGTGACGCCACTGGCTATCTGCTATCTACTGTTATGTATTTGTGACCTATTCATAAACTCTACATCATTGAGTTATCTCTGTTTAACAAACAGAGAGAACTCAAAGTGCTTTACAAACTTGCTGTCTGTTTTTTTTTCTGTTTCAATTTTTTTCTTAGAAGATATTTAAACATATACTGTAGGTAACAAGATAGTAACACCATTTCAGAGTTATATTGTGAGGGGAAAAAACAGCGATATAATAAGGATATAAAGTAGTTCAATTGGTAAGTGACAGGGATAACCCCTATTCCAAGCTTAATTACCAATGTCTCATTGAGAGGGGTATATAGGCAATGATGGCATAGATGTTATAGAAACATTTAAATCTCCATAGTTGGTTTAAAGGCCATATGGGGTAAGTCAGCTAATATTTCTTAGGGATGTGAAGGTCTGGGGAATGCTGTGCTTGATGAATATAATGAGTATATGGACATCAAGAGACATATGGTGTAAAAGAAGGGATGTTGTGTAGGGTTACGGGTAGTGGCTGTTACCCGAGATGCGCATAAAAGCTATATCTAATTCTGCATACCTGGCTGTATATATTATACATTAAAAAATTTATAATATATACAGCCAGGTATGCAGAATTAGATATAGCTTTGCCACACTATATAGTGTTCTGGTCTGGAGTCTGGACATGTGCTCAGCCTCATCCCTTTTCCCCACTATGGGGATACAAGCCTTAGTTAGAATACCAATACCCTGTTCCACGGAAAATAAGACCTACCCCGAAATTAAGACCTAGTACCATTTTTGGGAATTGCTAAAATATAAGACCTACCCCGAAAATAAGACCTAGTTGTGACCATTCCCAGGGCCGATGGTGGCATAAGGGGGAACTTGAAGAATCAGTGGTGCCAACAAAGGCAGCGCTAGAGGAAGCAAGGAGGCAGCGCAGGAAGCAGAGCCGCATAAGCCAATATTTCCTCTATAGCGCCGGCTCCTGTCACAGGTAGAGTGATACCAAAAGCATTCCGCCTGTGAGGAATCTATAGTGAACGTGCGCTTTGCTCATTCTGGTTACCAAATTGCTCTTGGAAAGGTATGGCATCCCTGATTGCACTGATCACCCTATTCTTAACTTTGCCATTTTAGATTATTTAGTTTGGATTTGCATTACCTTTTGGAGTGTTATACATTAAAAAAAAAAAATAAATAAGACCTACCCCAAAAATAAGACCTAGTGTGTTCTTTTGAGCCAAAAAAAAATTTAAGACAGTATCTTATTTTCGGGCAAACACGGTAGCAAGATCTACATTTTTTCAGTATTGAATGTCTTTTTATATATAAATTTAAAAAGCATTACAGCTGGCATTTATAATTTTTTTGCCATCCTGTGCCCAGCACCCATGCGGTGCTGCAGTACTGCTAACCTTCTGTGTCGTCTTCTGCCTCTGCTTCATCCACTCCGTGTCACAGCCTAGTCATCTGCTCCATGCTAGCCTCTTCTCCCGCTGATTGGCCGATTGGATGATTGACAGGCTTCCCCACCAGTCAGGAGTGAGGACTGAGGAATTGAAGGCGGAGTTTGCTTTCGGGCGTTCGCCCGTGGAGGAGGAATTCATGGCCATCCTGTTTGAATGCAGAAGCTATGGAGGTCCTGTGTGCGGCGGGCGAAGATGGCGGACACGGCACAGGTACTCGTTTTAGATATCGGAGTATTTGCATGAGTACGAGTACTCATGCAAATACTCGGTATCGCCGCCGATACCGATGCTTGTATCGGTGCATCCCTAGTAATAAGCAAATTGTTCTGGTTACAGGAATTATGTTTATTCCTATTTTACATGTGTGGAAGTGATCCAAGGTAACCATATCTGTTGGAACATTCTGTGTTTGTAAAAGAATTCTGGAGTATCTCTCATTTTGGATTTCACTTCTGTCAAGTGAACTATTGATTGCTTCCATGCCTTTGCGAAGGATTGCTTGACGGTAATTAGTTTGTATTGCATCTCGGGGGTGTGGAAATTTAAAAAAAAAACAGTACTTTTCCAAGTACTAAAGCGGGGGGCCCAATCTACTTGTTCCTCATGACAATCTACTTGTTGTGATACAAAAAAATATTAACCAAAACCGTATTTAAGTATGATAAGAAGCACTTCTCATTGGTGAGGTGACCGCACTGACCAACGAGTACTCGCAATTTGCGAGTGAAATAAAAAATCCATTGCGCAGGGCTGAGCTGGATGGCAGTACGGGGTGCAGATAGTACACCAGTACCAGCGAAGGGGAAGGACTGTTCGCCGAAAGGTAAGAGTAGGGCGGGGGAGAGGGTGCGAGATTTCAGCTGGTAATTCCATTTTCCCAAATTACTTGGGAAAGTGAACTTACCCTTTTTCTTTTAACCTCCCTGGCGGTGTTCCCGAGTGAGGCTCTGGGTTAATTTTCAGTACCAAGAACGGTAACCCTGAGCCACACTCGGGATTGCGCAAAAGTGTCACTTACCTTGTCCCTGTGAGCCAGCAGTGTCCTCTGCTGTGTGCGCCCGGCCGATGCCGGCTTTCAGTTTCGTTTTTGGGCGTCACAGCGGGGGGCTGAGCCAGCGAGAAATTCAAAAGTGCAAACATGACATTTACACAGAATACATACAATACAATGTAATCTGCTATAATTTAGGATTTCGTGTTTCAAACTTTCTCATAGCCGGGATGTCTACTGGACTCTTGTTTGGACAGATTTAGGGGGGTTATTCCTAAGATTTACAGTCAAATAGGGCCTAAGGCCTACAATATAAAACAACACATTTCCATGAAAAACAATGTACCGCTATGGCATGCTAAAATCCTGCATAATCATACCGCCAGGGAGGTTAAAGATGCTTTTTATTAGATTATCAAAATTAACAAAAAGTTATAAAACAAAATCCCAGAGAAGGGAAAACCCGGGTAACATACCCAGTAACACAGAAACCCAAAAGATCACAATTCATTTACAGTCTCAGTACAAAAATAAATGACAGTCTCAATACAGAAATAAAAAAAATGCCTTTATTCGGATGTAGATGGTAGGGGTGGCGGGGTTGGCTGTAATTTTTTTTATTATTTATTTTATTCTTTTTTACTTTTTTATCATTTTATAAAATGTTTAGTTTTTTTTACTTAAAATTGTTTATCTTATTATTTTCTACTTTTTACATTTTTATTTTATTATTTTTAACTTTTTAAATGTTTTCAATTAACTTTATTGCTATCACATAGGAGCTAACAAATATTGGTAATAATCAATATGGCCGATATTGATTATTAAAAAATGCATGAATATCGGCCTTAATAATTGGTAGATCTAATAATAACTCAACCCCAATTTAATCATTCAAGGGCAAGCGGGATGCCTGTTGTTAACTTTTGCATATAAACAACAGATACTCAGGAGCCATCCAAACACTTTACAAGCCTTTAAAACAAAATCCCCCTAATTTTGCCTTCCCTATTGAGCCCAACGTATTTTCCAAATGACCAAATGAGCGCTAAAGTGAGATGAATCAGTTTCATTTATGCCTAGTCCAGTGAGAGTGCCTTTGCTGGCCACTAAGGTAGTCTCACTGGACAATAGATAGACATTTGGTAGGGTTTAACATCAGAGGAAATAAGCCCAGTGTAAGGAAGGTCCTGCCAGCCAGCGTAGTCGGGTACTGATACGAGCAGCTGTACATAAGCACAGACCTTTCTTCACATGAAATTGTAGTCTGCTGTCTAATGGCACACTCACTCCTGGTCATGATGCCATAACACCAAACAGACTATTTACAGTCTAGTCCGGCCAGCCCTAAGTGATGTAAGATCTTCAGCAGTATACCTGTGACTTGCGAATCTGCAACCTGAATCTGCTTGACTTCTATTACTGACATGGATAGTTTTTTTTTAACCCGTCTGACTTTCTCTGCAGCCTTAATTTATGCCTGCTGTCTTTGTACTTCAACACTTACACACTGCTAACCTGGCCTGTCCCTGACTTCAAGCCATCTGTTGATTTGGTACCTTATCTCCCACATGTTGCTATGCTGGGCCTTTTCCTCAACTACACTTCCGTTGGTGACCTACACCTCCTTGACATCCCATCCAACCTGACAACAACGGTCTCAAGTTCCTATGACACCAACATCTCACTATCAGCAGTCGTACTACTCCTTCATCCTACATTTTCTGTTTTCCAATCCAAAGGTGTTTAGACTTTAGCAGAAATATATGTCACCCTCGACATTTCAGGCTTTGTATTCAGTTAAGTGATACCTAATAACAAAGTAAAACTAAATTAGACTGGGGAAACAAAGTACACTGCCTGTCCAAAAAAAAGAAAAGTCACCACATGGATTTAGCTAAGCAAATTCTGTAGGTCAGAACCTTGCACTGGATAATGGGTTCAGCAACATTATGTGCCCAATAAATTAATTCAGCTGTCTACCTCAATATACTGAATACCAGGTTTTTCCATCAATCGTTTTTTTTTCTTCCCTGATGGCACTGGCATTTTCCAAGATTCATCGGGCTCAAAATGTGAAAGAGTGGTTAAGGGAACATGATATATCTTTTTCGCACATGGACTGGCCACCAAGTGTCCACACCTTAGCCCCATTGAGAATCTTTGGGATGTGCTGGAGAAGACTTTATGCAGTGGTCTGACTCTCCCACCATCAGTACAAGATCTTGGTGAAAAAATGAATGCAGCTCTGGACAGCAATAAATGTTGTGACATTGCATAAGCTTATGGAAACGATGCCATGGCGAATGTGTGCCGTAATAAAAAGCTAAAGGCTGTCCAATGAAATATCGGCACGTGTTACTTTTTTTGGACAGGCAGTGTATATCTAAAGCCAATTTTTAAAAAATGCTTCTTGAATGTAACAGAGTTTAAAAACGTCCTGTTAGCCCTGCCCACTCATGCCCGCCGAGCAGGAAGCTGTCAAAATTTAAAACAGGCAACGATGCCTATTTACATTTATGCGGTCCGGTGGCTGATCACTTGTATTTTGCGTGTGGGTGTGCAGTCTCTCCCTCTGCCGCCACTGATCCCGAGCTCTGCTGTGCCTGATGCGGGCACATGGCCAGCACAATGGCTCTGTGACCAGAGATCAGAGGGAGATCAGTACATGATCTCCCTCTGATCTCCTCTCTGGTGTCAGAATGGAGGAAGTGATGTATATTATATCAGTTCCGTATTCAGTTTTTTTGGGGGGTTTCAAAATTTTCGGTAATTTTTCCTTAATATAGTAAAAAAATAAAAAACCTCAGTGGTGATTAAATACCACCAAAAGAAAGCTCCATCTGTCCCAAAAAAATTGTATAAAATGTATTTCAGCACAGTGTTGCATGTCGGAATAAATGTCAGTCAACGTACCGCAGTGCTGAATACTGAAAAAAAGGGCCTTGATGGGAAGGGGTTGTAAACACCTGGTCTTCAAGTGGTTAATTTGGGATACAGTAGGGAAAGGTTAAAACCACTGTCAGGTTTCTTTTCCATCTCAGTCTCATTAGGGAGTTTTCCCCTCACTTCCCTCTATATCTTTTACTTGTGAGGGAAATCCCTTTTAGTCATGTTAGTCAGGCTAGGCAGTTGTACAAGTGTTCCTGTGTGCAGATCAGAGCCGTAGCTAGCTCCTTTTGCGCCCGAGGCAAGAACAGAAAATTGTGCCCCCCAACAGACGTGTGCGGTATGTGACGTCATGCGCACGCCTCCAGAATGGGGGGGGGCGCATGTGCAGAATGCGCTGGTGACCAAATCCATATAGCATAAAAATTAGTTTTGTTCAAAACAAATTTTTTGTCTTTGCACATGTCTAGTAATATTACTACAATAAGAGATTGAGGACACAGAGTCCTCTGCCCATACAGGTGGGGGAGAGCAGCGGGGAGGCGAGGAGAAGCTGGAGCCTGTGCCGCCCCTCTTTTCCATGCAGAGCCGCGGCTGTGTTGGCCGCCTGGCGCACCTGTTGTCAATGGCCGGCCCTGGCTGCGCCCCCTCTCACCTGCGTCTGAGGCGAGTGCCTCACTCGCCCCATGGTAGCCACAGCCCTGGTGCAGATCCTACACACTGAAGTATTTACATATTCTCTATATTCATCTATGTATCTGAAAACATTGTGGAGTCATTTAAAGCTGAACGCCAGTCCTGCCTTCAGCCTTGAACAGTTGTACAGACTCCTCTCCAGTACTGAAATTGCTTAGTTTGATTTAAATGCACACTTTGAATGTCTTACAGTGTGTGTTAGAAGCCACGGCAAGCCATATAGCGTCCACCTCATTAGGATTCCCCACTCTTCCAGACTGACACCCACCAATCAAGGCATTTTAATGTTTGCATAACTCCTCCCAAGAGTCAACCCACTGCTTGCATTAGGGCTGAGGGCTCTTGGGATTACAACCAAGGCAGGGTGCTGTGATGTCAGGAAGCTATGTACAGCACCCTGCTAGTCCATTCCACCAGCTATGATCTGCCTGCATTGCATAGAGAAGCGTAAGTGACCAAGTGATGATGTCACTGAGTTTAAGATTAATGCTGCTGTATTTGCTACTTTTTTTTACAAAAGGGTAACCTTAATTTTCAAAGTTCACAAAAAATTTATTAAAATAGCTTTTTTATGGAGAGCAGTTCTTGGTAAGGTGCAGCCTCTAATGTAAACAACCAGCAGGTGTTTTCTAAGCTGTTAGAAACCAACTGAAACTGACTTTAGAGTCTTTGTTCTTTGAGATTATTTGAGGCTGGATTGAGTCCAGGAAAGTGAAATTATGAGACAAGTATGATAGAGAAGTGAAGGAAATTAGAGGTTCTAACCAGGGATACACCGAAATTGAATTTTTAGACCGAAACTGCAAATAAAAAAAACTTGTAATGCCGACACCGAAACTGAAACCGAAAATGACTTTTTTTCCAGCCCTTTTCAACTGTTTTCAACTATTTTCTAATTATTGTATTTCTTTTTCTTTTCTTTTTTTTGTTTGTTTGCTGTTAGGGCCTCTGGGGAAATATCAGGGGTCTAAACAAACCCCTGATATTTCCCTTTTAAAAGAGATTGAGCCCCTGTTATGAATAAACAGGAAGCCTCTATACTGAGTGTTCCTGTCCATTCATAAACTGTGGAAATAGTATGAGTTACTATGTCCACAATCATGAATGAACAGAAAGGGATGTAGAGCACTTCCTGTTCATTCATAACTGGGGACACTGTCCTGATCTTTGAGCACTTGTACTCTGCTGTCCATCCTGACTCGTCTGTCACAGGAGCCTGAGCGGGGTGGTGCGGGGAGGAGAGCTCAGGCTCCTGTGATAGATGACAGCTCTCTCCTCCCCGCACAGCCCCACTCGGCCTCCTAAAAGCTTCTCTCCTCCCCTCTGGGTGCCACTCTGTGTCCCCTTGGATCCCCGCTGTCTCTGCCGACACAGGCAGGGGGGAACAGTGGGCAACAGAGAGGACACAGACTGGCGCCCAGCAGGGAGCAGAGAAGCTAGGGATGCACTGAATTTTCAGCTGCATTTTCGGCCGTATTTTCGGCCTTTATGGTACTTTTGGCATTTTGCCCAAAGTACCATTTTTGGCCAAAATGTTTTGGTGACCACAATTTCGATGCATGCCTAGTTCTAACCCTTCCTTAATCTAACCAAAACTACTTTTTTGGGTTTACAAATACTTTACAACTAACTGAAGCTCACTGACTTGATAGCGATTGCACCTACAGTACCTAGTGAGGTGAATACAGATATGAGTGATCAGACTAGCTGCTCACAGCATGTTTCTCCACCTTTATGGTCCCTAGTGGCAATGGCTCAGGTTTATTCTCCCCATTCACCTAGATTTTCCTTGCGGTAGCAAGTGGCTGCTTAGCAACTGTTAGGATCCAGAGCGCCTCCAGGTGGCGCTGGAGCTAAGCCCTGCAGTTCCTGTGCTCACCTGCAGGTATCTCCAGGCAGCCAGGAACTGTTAGGTACTAGACCACCACTGGGTGGGGCTGGAACCTGCAGCTCCATTGCTCACCTGCAGGTGTCTCCCAACTGCCGGCACTTAGCCATCGCCTGGTGCTTCCTGGGAGGGTATTTAAACCCTCCCTGCAGTCAGGATGTTGGCTCAGTATCCTGTTGTTTCCTGTGAGTCCTGTTTCCTGTTTGAAGTCCTGTTTCCATTTCCTGCAAATCCTGAGCCCTGTTCCCTGCTTGTTGTCCTGAGCCCTGTTCCCTGCTTGTTGTCCTAAGCCCTGTTCCCTTCTTGTTGTCCTGAGCCCTGTTCCCTTCTTGTTGTCCTGAGCCCTGTTCCCTGCTTGTTGTCCTGAGCCCTGTTCCCTGCTTATGTTCCTGAGTCCTGTTGCCCAGCTCCCCTGGTTTTCCTGCCCTGTTATACCCTTTGTGGGTATTCGGCAGCTTTCTCCTAGTTTTGGTTACTTTATATTATCCTTTGTATGTGCTTGGGGGTGTATTTAGTTGGTTATTGTTACTTAGTTGGGGTTTGTGTTATGTTTTGCTTTGTATAAATAAACGATATATAAGCTCAATTGGCCTGGTCTGGTGTGGTCACGCATTTGGTCCACCCCTGGTGGTACCTGCATGTAGTGTGAGGACACCTGCGCACGGTACCCATGACAGCAACACATAATCAGATTGTGTATTCATACTTTCAGGTCTCACTCCTGCTGGCATTTGTTGTCATTTCTGGCAGGACACTCAGCCCTAGGTCACTTGCAACTGTCCTGGTGCCTGGTACTGAGTTACACCACCTGGCACTGACTGAGGGTTCCTCTATTTTCCCACTTTTTCAATCCCTCTGTAAATGTGGTCACATTTTGCACATCATACAGTTTCCATTTCCTGCAAATCCTGAGCCCTGTTCCCTGCTTGTTGTCCTGAGCCCTGTTCCCTGCTTGTTGTCCTAAGCCCTGTTCCCTTCTTGTTGTCCTGAGCCCTGTTCCCTTCTTGTTGTCCTGAGCCCTGTTCCCTGCTTGTTGTCCTGAGCCCTGTTCCCTGCTTGATGTCCTGAGCCCTGTTCCCTGCTTATGTTCCTGAGTCCTGTTGCCCAGCTCCCCTGGTTTTCCTGCCCTGTTATACCCTTTGTGGGTATTCGGCAGCTTTCTCCTAGTTTTGGTTACTTTATATTATCCTTTGTATGTGCTTGGGTGTGTATTTAGTTGGTTATTGTTACTTAGTTGGGGTTTGTGTTATGTTTTGCTTTGTATAAATAAACAATATATAAGCTCAATTGGCCTGGTCTGGTGTGGTCACGCATTTGGTCCACCCCTGGTGGTACCTGCATGTAGTGTGAGGACACCTGCGCACGGTACCCATGACAGCAACACATAATCAGATTGTGTATTCATACTTTCAGGTCTCACTCCTGCTGGCATTTGTTGTCATTTCTGGCAGGACACTCAGCCCTAGGTCACTTGCAACTGTCCTGGTGCCTGGTACTGAGTTACACCACCTGGCACTGACTGAGGGTTCCTCTATTTTCCCACTTTTTCAATCCCTCTGTAAATGTGGTCACATTTTGCACATCATACTCATTTAGCTTGTCTTCTGTGCCTGGCAGCAGTTCCCATTTGTATTCTGAAAGAGGCATGTGGTTTTTGTTGAATGGTGTATGACTGACTATGACTGTTGCATCCTTCTTCCTCTATAGGGGGTGTCATTCTCCTTTTAGTTTCAGCATTGAAGTGGCTTGATACTGAGGCACAAAATAAACAAGATTTTAAGCTAAAGTTACTATCTTCTGGTAAACTGCTGCGTGGAATAAGAGAACATTCCTAATCTAACCAGGAAATAGCCCTCATCACTGCATGACAGTTCTCAAAAGATTCCCAATGGTTATCCTCTTCCTAGTCCAGTCTCTGTAGACCAAGGTCTTTTCCAAGATTGTTGCAATGGTGTTGCAGCTTCCACCACTGGCATAGATACTTCATGTTGGGCATTCAGGCCTCAGAAATGCCCTCTTAGCAGGTCTTTACAAATTGATTGAAGGAAACCACTCAAACCAAAGAGGTTAAGTCACAAGTGATACAATGTTATATTCACTAGTCTTGTATTCAACAGTCTCAGGTGATATTAAAGAGTTTGGAAACAGTCTGTTTCTTCCACCAAAAGACCAAAATCTGAGATGGCTTAGTATGCAAGTTATTATTTTCCTGCTAAAAGATATTCCAAAACACCTGCACAGGGATTAGATGCTAGTGAATTCAATTATAACACCTTCATCTTTGCTTTGGCTGCTTCTTTTATGTAAGAAGTGACGGAAACCATAGTTTGTGAGGGGGAACCTTTTCCTCCACAAAAATCAGGGAGCATGATCCAAAAATCCCCTTTTGGTGAATTATATATTGCAAGGACCTTCTAAGGAGGAATTTTTTAAAGATTTTTATTTGGAAAGACTGTGCTTGGGAAACCCATATGAGATTCCTCAAGAAAAGAAGCAGTCATCAGCAGGCAATTTAGAGTCCATACTAGGCTAGGGCATACAGGCCGGGTAAGGAAATCTCAGGGCCAGTTGGAATGTAGTGTATAGATCTTCTCTTAAAAGGCATGAGATGTAAGTCCTCTCAGGGCAAAAAAAAACTAGAGAAAAGACCTTCCAAGATCTTCCCTGCCGCAGCTCCTACGGTTGAGACGAGGCTGCCCCTGTTAGATAAAGTCCAGGAAAAAATGTTCAAGATGCAGGGGTAGTCATTAAGTGGGGTTATCGTCTGCGGTTTTCTGGTTTCCCTCTGCATTTAACTTTATTGTGGAGTCTTAGCTGCCTCACTGGAACATTATTCTCACATCTTGTAAAAAGGAGAAGTCATTTCTCCTTTTTAAGCAGAGGCAAAGCAAAGTGTATCTTTTTTATCTTCCTTGTCAGAAAAGTGTCAGGCAAATTTAAGTCAGTGGTGGAACTAAAACATACTAATGTGCAGGCTTGGACTGGCACACCAGAGCACTAGAAGATTCTCCAGTCACGGCCCAAACATGAAATAAAAAGTATCTAGTGGAGGCTTTAATTTCTACCCATCAATGTCATGCCTGCTTCTCAGCACCAAGCGTCCCACCCCCAAGGCTCCCAGCAACATCATTCCTGTCATTGGGTGGCCTATAACTATACATTGCACAGCAACTTCAGCAAGTGTTACGTGTTACTGTTTTGATAGCTGATAGTGTAGATCGTAACAAACTATATCCTGTAGCAGAGTAAGAATGTCATAATTATTTGGGGAGTCGGTCATTCACTTTCGTGATGCTGGGATTTGTGGGATTTGAAAGACCATCATTTTAATGAGTAAACCATAAAATCTCAGTAATCAACTGACTAAAAATATTAAAGAAATATATCCTGTAACACAGAATGGTATAATTTATTTTGGTATCACTCACTCTTTGCAAGGGAATTTGTGAGAACATTGGAATTGAACATGCAGGAAGAGACACGTGGCACTGGTAGTGTCCATGTTCTTTAGGAAGTTAAGAACTTAGCCTTATCTAATTAATTTGCTGACAAAACTTAACTAATTCTTTGGACTGTCTCATAATTTTATCATTAATTTAGGAGTCACTCGTACTTTATACAAGAATCTAGAAAAGGCCTGTAAAAATGAGCGAATTCTTCCGCCTGCTGGCTGAATGTGAAATTTACAATCACAGACAACTGTTTGGGGGGCACGTTTTTTTCTTGCCATTCACATTGATCCCTATCCTCAATGAGCTTACAACCTAAGGTCCCTATCTCACATGCACACATTCGAGGGCCAATTTACCTTCCAGCATGTCTTTGGAGTGTGGGAGGAAACCAGAGGGTAACACTAAGGGTCTTTTTGGACCCCTAGTTTTACCATAAAGAGATCCTCTCACTACTAATATGCAATCACATAGGGGACTTGTAAGCCCCCCTATGTGATAACAATCAAGTAAAGTAAAAAAAAATTAAAGTAGTATTAAAGGAGAACTGTGGGGTCAGGGCTTTTCCCCATAGTTATCCTAAAGGTAACGGGAGGGCACAAACTAGCGTCCTCCCGTCACCTTAAGCTCAGTATACCGCAAGCTACAGCTTGCGGTTTACTGAGATGCTGCAGCTGTAATGGATCCCGACAATTATGTCTGGATCTGCCCAGCTGCATAAGTGACAGCTGGCTCTGCCTATCTATAGGCTGAGCCAGCTGTACCCGCCCCTTCCCCCGTCCTTTCCGCCATTCAGCGCGGGAGGATCGGAGCGGGGAGAGGGGAATCCAGCCCCTCTCTGCCGTGACAGGATCGAGAAGTGAGCGGACGCCGGTATGTGTTCGCTCACTTCCCAATCTACTGAGCCGACCTGTGACAGTTTCATTGTCACAGGTCGGCTAGAACTATGAGGATGAGTGAAAAGCACTCCTTTAAAGTCTTTTTTTTTTGCATATATTTACTGCAAGCAAGCAGTAGATATATGCCCAAGCATTTAAAAAAAAAGAAAAAAAGTTAGCTAATATCTAAAAACGTACCTGCGTCTGCGGTGCTCGCTCCCAGCTGCAGAGCACAGCTTTCCGAATGGCTGTGAAGGAGTGTGCGCGGGTGCATGTGCACTGGATATCACCAGAGGGGAGAGGAGGAGAGACACAGTAGAGGTAGATTTACGCAGCCGGGAGTGTGCTCACCAGACAGACTCCATGGGACACAGTAAGAAATAGCAGTCTGCGCTGGATCAGAAAGTGGCACCAGCACTGGAGGGACTGCTGTAAACGAGTGGCAGGAAGAATATGTTCACATTAAGAGGCATCAAATAACATAAATACCTAAAGCAGCATTGGTGGGGGGAAAAAGACACTTTAATGTCACGTTAAATAAAATAAATGTAAAAATAATGTTAAAATGTTTTTCAAAGTCCCCCGGAGCACACGCGCATTGTTGCAAACACGCGTCGGGTGCACTTACATGCGAAAATGACAATCGTGTTACACATGTAGGGTATCGCCGCACACACCAGAGTGAGAGCAACAATTCTGGGGCCAATATTTATGGGTATCTACAAACTGATGAACTGGGCAGGCTTTTAAAGTGTCGCCTATGGACAATTTGGGGTACTGTATTTCATCGCCGTTTCACGGATGGGCATGTTGGGTATTTATTTATCTGTGGTAACTGTGACGGACCCCAGTACTCAGGATGAGTATGTCCGCCGCTGTATTCTTCCTTGCTCAGGAGATATTGCAACCCGCTGATATTTAGCTCCCAGTTTCCCCAGTCACAGTAACCTTATTTGTTATATTTTTTGCGTTTGATAAAGAGTTGTGCCAATATCACTTTCAGAATATATAAAATGTTTGGAGGTTTTAAGTAATTTTCAGGCCTAAACATGTGTGCAAAAAAAAGGGATTATATAGTATATAGGGAAATATATATAATACATAGGGAAATGTGCATATATCCTAAAGATGTACAAAATATTTTTTTATTTTAGTTTGCATTGACAAACACGTTAAATCCATCCAAACAAGACTGTTAACATAGCTTTATTTAAACATTTCAATATAGGTGCATTTTAAAGGGGAACTATGGGGTTAAGGCTTTTCCCCATAGTTCTCCTTAGGGTACGGGAGGACACAAACTAGCGTCCTCCTGTCACCCTAGGCTCAGTATACCGCGAGCTGCTGCTCGCGGTATACTGAGACGCCGCAGTATACCGCGAGCTGCTGCTTGCGGTATACGGAGACGCTGAAGCGGATCCCAACAATTATGCCTGGATCCGCCCAGCTGCGTGACTGACAGCTGGCTCTGCCTATCTAGAGGCAGAGCCAGCTGCACCCGCCCCCTCCCCCGTCCGTTCCGCCAGTCAGCGCTGGCGGACCAGAGGGGGGAATCCAGCCCCTCCCCTGTCACGACAGAGAGCCGTGACAGAATCAAGAGGTGAGTGAACGCCGGTATGTGTTTGCTCACCTCCCGATCTACTAAGCCGACCTGTGACAGTCTCATTGTCACAGGTCGGCTAGAACTATGAGGTGAGTGAAAAGCACTCACCTCATAGTTCTCCTTTAAAGCTTGTATCCTCTTTTTAGAAAACCTGTTTTAGGTTTTAGAAAGGAGACTTGATTCTGAGGTGTCTGAAAAAATATGGTTGTAATGTATTTACTACTTACAATGTTGGAAATGGAAACTGTTACTTCCTATTCAAGAAATACAGTATATAGGCTGATTTTACTAAGGGGCGTTTGATACCAACAGCTGCACTACAACGAACAGCTCCTGGTGTGGTTTGCCAGACTCAGTGCTTAACTTATTATTTGTTTGAACTTTATTGAAATGTCACAAGTTCTATGGGCACAGTACTTCTTTTTTTTTTGCCCACCACCACAACACATGTGAACTTAGTCCATTTGAAAGAAGGCAAATTGCCTTGCCTAGAAAAAGCAGCCAACGCAGCCCCAACGCATCTGGTGTGAATCCAGCCTGAAGAATTTGAGAAAGTTTACACAATAAATGATTAGAATATTCAGTTCAATTATCGAATAATGTGCAGAAGAAATAATTAAAGATTTATTATTTATTTCACATGATTGGATAATTGAAGTAAATCTTTACATAGTTTACTGTGTGAGCAATTTCATATCCTAGTAAATCAGCCTGTAGTCTAGAGATTTCAGCACAGTTTTTCCTAATATGTATAATTTTGCCTTGAATGAATGTGGGATATGGAGTGGCTTATAATAAATATAGAAAATGAACTGCGCCAATAAGCAAGCTAACAGCTACAAGGCACTGAAATGTACACCCACTGTGAGTGTGTATACGTGAAAAATGAATAACTCGGCACATCTAGTTATTCATATGGAGTGGCTTACTTTCAGTCTGATAGTGGTATGGCAATGGTTATTGCCAGTAACTATTGCTATATTGGCTGCATAGGCGTCGCTACAGGGGCGCAATTGCCCCCCCCCAGGTTATTCCTAAAAAACCTTACCCCTTTAAAACGGCCGCTGCCGCCGCCGCTACGGCTGCAATCTCTCTTTTTTATCTCCTCTGTGCTGAAAGAAAATACATTCATCTGCCTGTGC
The DNA here is from genome assembly GCF_000935625.1 of Nanorana parkeri. Lineage (NCBI taxonomy): Eukaryota > Metazoa > Chordata > Amphibia > Anura > Dicroglossidae > Nanorana > Nanorana parkeri. The sequence goes on from NW_017306502.1 coordinate 663,949, forward strand.
TGCCTGCCCGCTTCACTGTACAGGCTCCTTGGCAGTCGGCAGCCACCTGTCCCTTCCCCCACCCACCCCAGCTGCTATTGGCTGGGAGGGAGAGTGCAGCACTGCCATTGGCTGCCCGTGTATTTTAGCAGAGGAGGAAATGCAGGGACAGAGAAGGCACATAAAGGCTGCTTTCACATGGGGAAAACATCGCTGCTCCCCCCCCCCCTCCCACCACCAGGAGAGGAAGAAGAGGGCATGAGGATGGAGCGCATGATTTAGTTCATCAAAACTGTAAGTTCTCTTTCTATCTTACACCAATGGACTTCACACTCTGCATTACATTACTGACCTCTGCGCTCTACGTTACATTACTGACCACTGCACTCTGCGTTACGTTACTGACCTCCACACTCTGTGTTACATTATTAACACAGAGTGTGTTGTAGTCCTTTATGGCTGATGGTATTATTCCGCAAGGCTGTATAATGTGTTGCTAATAATTGTAGTGCCCTAAAGTCAGTGCCATTCTGCTTTGCTGTATAATGTATTGATGGGATTTGTAGTCCTCTATAGCTGATATTATTCTGCGTTACTGTATATTGTATTGCTGGGATTTGTAGTCCTCTATAGCTGGTGGTATTCTGCTTTACTGTATAATGTATTGCTTGGATTTGTAGTCCTCTATCGCTGGTGGTATTCTGCATTGCTGTATAATGTAATGCTGGAATTTGTAGTCCTCTATAGCTGGTGGTATTCTGCTTTACTGTATAATGTATTGCTGGGATTTGTAGTCTATCGCTGCTGGTATGTGGTATTCTGCTTTACTGTATAATGTATTGCTTGGATTTGTAGTCCTCTATCGCTGGTGGTATTCTGCATTGCTGTATAATGTAATGCTGGAATTTGTAGTCCTCTATAGCTGGTGGTATTCTGCTTTACTGTATAATGTATTGCTGGGATTTGTAGTCCTCTATCGCTGGTGGTATTCTGCATTGCTGTATTACGTAGGTGATTATTTACACAGCCCCGGTGTTTGCTGAAATTGCTTTAAACTAAAGTATAAAGAAATTTGAGAGTTTTCCTTTCTTTCTCAGGTCTGAAGCAATACCTGAGGAAGAAAGGAAAACTCTTGAAAGTTTGTCTTTTAAGTATTAGGTTAGTACAATAAAAAGGTATCATTGCTTACCGCAATACTCTAGTATTTTGTAATCTTATTCATATATACTTATTTAGTTTTTTTCAGTAGTATAATTTAGTTGTGAAAATTTTAGTGCCCCCCCCCCCCCCCCTGTTTTGACTGTGGTATCTCATGTGCCCCCCTATATATTGTTCCTAGAGTCGCCACTGATTGGCTGGAATGTAATTGAAGCTGCTATGTTGTCACCCATATTTTGAAATGCTGTTTTTACCTTTTTAATGAGTTTTCTGTAAGTGGTATGAAAGCAAAAATAGACTCCATAGAAATTAATATGTGCTGTTCTATATCCAGCCTGCATGTGTGATGCATAGAGAAAAATGATATTAACAAAAAGGAAGCTGGCACACAAAACATTTTCTATTCCTGGTTCCAGTTTGCATTGTGCTAATACATGTGAAGTGTCAATCTTTCAGAGAAAATGTTTAGGAAGAAAAATCAGTACTGAACGGATGTTCAGTAAATTAATAGCTAAATGTATTGCTGCTAAGAGGTTCAGAAGATACAGCACACTGCAAGCATGTTTGGGAATGTGTTTTAATAATAATGGGAGTATGAAAAGTTGATGTGTGAAAACGATGCTATAGGAAAAAATTCTGGTTGCTCACAGCGACTAATCGGCTTCCAACAGCCTGAAAAATACATGTGGATTCTAATTCATTGATATAGGCAACAACAAAAAATTCCTTTCATACATCAGCCCCAATATTTTGCTAAAGCCCCAGTGAATTAAACGTTTGTTTTCGGGAGAATTCACTGGTGAATAAATATTCACCCATTAGAACAGCTTTTCTTAAAGTAGTATTACATTCTCAAACTTGCTTGAATAAGTCCAGATCAAACAAATATACATTGTACAGCAAAATATTTATTTACATTTTTGCCCAAACACTTACAGTCACCATGTTTCAGAACAGCTGGCTCCAACTTTCTCAGGTAGCTTCCCTGAATTTCCTGTCCAGTCCAAGCTCACAAGGGACTGCACATTCTCTAATATATAGCATATGCTGTCCACACACAATTCAGCTTCAGAATATCATCTTTATTAGTATTCCTTCAGCATGACATGAAAATGCAATGTTTCAGAACCTTGCAGGGTCCCTTTGGCAGGCAAAGTGTCTACCAGTTGTTCCAGCATTGTAAAGAGAACATAAAAACCCAGTGCACAGATCTAAGTGCAGTAGATAAGTGACTGTTTAATAAAGGTAAAAGGTAATGCACTTACAGGATATTTGAAAATATCTCGCCTGTCACTCATCAAATGGAAGTCCAGTCTAAGCTGCTGGTCCAAGATTGTTCTCGGTATGGAAGGCACTACGTGGAGGGAGCAGAGTCCAGTCCAGAAAGGTTCCAGATCACCTATGCTGTGGGACATATATCTGATCTGATGGATGAGCAGAGCTGTAGCTGGTTCTTCTCCAGGCATTGTCACAACTCGTAGGTACTTCCGGGTCATGAAGTGTCAGACGATGCTAGGCAAAGCCTTTTTATGTTCTCTTTACACTGTTGTTACATGGATGTTTCCCTTTCCAATTAAATGGCAAACAGGATCAGTGCATACATGATTAACTAGTATTACAACTGGAACTCCCTTAAGATTATCATTATACAGTCCACAACTAATTGATCTAGTTGTGCAGGTTGGTGACTTCTGTTTTACCAGTTGCTCCAGCAGCCCCCAATTAATTTGGGGGTACATTGTTATGGTGTGCAAAGGAGATATCACTTAAAAAAGCACAGTCTCCAAGTCTATAGCAGCTGGCCAACTACTAGCTTGGAGAAGGGATGAGGGAGGAGTCGGTAGTAGAGAGCGTCTTGCCTTGCTGTGTCTATGTGTTTGTGGAGACACACACACACAACTTACTAGCACACACACGGGTGGCTCCATAGGACCCTGTAAGGGAAAGGAACCACCCTAAAACAGGATATCAGGTACGGTGCTTAGGGGACCAGCTGATTCTACAGGAAACTAACATTTTTTAACATCCAGGAGTGGCACCCATGGTAAGTGATGTAATCAGCATTTGAAATAGCTTAAAAACCTTTTAACTTTATTATGACTTCAAACTATTGACCCAAACTGGGTTGCAGATGTGTTTGTGATGGGTCAATCCCAGCAAAATCAGTGGCTAGAGATGAAGCACACTTTATTTATCTATGTTTCAAAGTCGTATAAAACCATAGGGGTTGATTTACTAAAGGCAAATAGGCTGTGCACTTTGCAAGGGAATTTGCACTTTGAGGGGGAAGTTTCCCTTTAGCTTGGTGAGTGTAGGAAAAGTTCACTTTGCAAGGGAGTTTGCACTTTGCAGGGGAGGTTTCCCTTGGCTTGGTGATTTTAGTGAAAGAATACCAAATCATGTGCAAGACAAATAAAAAAACAGTATTTTTGCTTGCACATGATTGGGTGATTGAAGTCACCGGAGCTTCTTCTCATTCATTAAACTAAGAGGAAAGGCGAAGAAGGGCCTACTACGACACTTTCTTACAGCAGCTAGGGCTGTTGTCCCGCGCCGTTGGCGTACACCTGTGGTGCCCACCCTTGCGGAATGGGTTGTGGAAATGGACCGCATTGCGGACCTAGAGGGCCTCCTAGCTGGAGAACGGGGTGAGGGAGATAAATATGTACACTCGTGGTCCGCCTGGATTGTTTTCAGGAACTCTGACGGATTCCAGGCTACACTCTCATCTTAACTTGCCTCCCCGAGGACACCGTTGGCCAACCTGTCTGGGGGTAGGAGACTACCATCCATTTCCATGAACCTCTATCTGCGCTCCTCAGCCGGACCTCTCTCCTCTTCCTCTACCTACCCTTTCGCTTCTTCACCCCCTGAGAAACCTTCCCCCTGGCCCCCTCTCCCTGCAATGAGCAAATGCAGCTGGTTACCATCCTCATGGGCGCCACAGCCGAGAAACACATTGCATTCACCTGTGAGGTTCCCCCTTGCCCTGTCCTCGCGCCCCAGGATGGGTGATGTTGGGAGAGGACGGTGCAGGCGGCCCAGGACCTGTACCAACCTGCAAGATTTTTACAGAACATTGTGTCCCCTGCGCTATCAGTAATGTTGATACTTTGATACCGCTTATACCCTGCTAACTGTCCTGTTGACGCTATCCTTGGGCCTACTGACCTACAAGCTCTTACTTTTCCTTTATCGTCTGTATTATGTTTTATGTTGTTTTTTTTTTGTCAAGGTGAACTTGCATGTTTATCTTCTTGTAATGTATTTGAAACTTGAATAAACTCAGATTGAACTAAACTAAGAGGAAACTTCCCCTGCAAAATGCAAATTCCGTTTTAAAGTGAACAGCCTATTTGACCTTAGTAAATCAACCCAGTAGCCTATAGACAATGCAATTAATGACAGAAGAGCATTCATTTCTCTTGGGATGAACACCTAATAAATATCACAATCTACAACACCACCACCTCTCTCATATATCTCTCATATAACTGTGAAACAATTACATTAAAGGAGAACTATGAGGCGCGTGAAAATGACTCATCCTCATAGTTCTAGCCGACCTGTGACAATGAAAATGTCACAGGTCGGCTCAATAGATCGGGAAGTGAGAGAGCACATACCGTGGCTCGCTCACTTCTCGATCCTGTCCCTGCAGAGAGCCGTGACTGTCAGAACGGACGGGGGAGGGGGCAGGTACAGCTGGTTCTGCCTCACGCAGCTAGGTGGAACCAGACAGCATTGTCGCGATCCGTTCCGGCTGCGGCGTCTAAGTATACCGCGAGCTATAGCTAGTTTGTGTCCTCCCGTCACCCTTAGGAGAACTATGGGGAAAAGCCCTGACCCCATAGTTCTCCTCCTTTAACCATTTTGACAGCACAGGCCTGTATGGTGGCCTACAAGGCAGGGGACAGAGAGAATTACACAGGAATGGCTGAGAGGCAAAGAGACCCGGGTGCTAGTTGAAATTGTCAAAAAGAAAATATAACAAAGAATTTACTTCTGTCAACTTTACTAAAGCTTATCGAAATGGTAAAGTGCTTTCAATGTGTTGTATGACCCCTTTACTTATATTTGTTTTGCCTTGCTGACATTTTGGTAAAAATTGTTCAAGTATGGTACACATTTTCTTATTTAAGGCTGGGTTCACACCTAGGCGACAGCATTTTTGATTTTTGCGTGTTTTTACGCATCTTTTTAATGCACTTTTTTGTGTGTTCTTTCTGCAGTTTTATGCGCATAAATCTTGTGTTTTTGTGAGCAGATTGTGGCTCATTGATATTAATTTGAAAACGTGCATAAAGCATGCAAAAACACAGCAAACGCAAATTTTCAAGCTTTTCCTATTGAGTCTGTGGGGCCAAAACGAGCTGTAATATGCCAAAATAACGCTCATACTTTTTCCAGGCGTTTTTTTTATTGTGACAAAACGCTCAGTGTGAACCAGGCCTAAAAGAAAAGTCAGCCTTTTAGAAAAAAAAACACTTCTTTATAAAAAGAAGAATTGTGCGTGTATTATTTTTTGCATAGGAGCCAGTAAAGCATTGTAAGTGCGATCAGTGACTCGCAGGTGCAATGCTTTGGCTCCTGCAGATTTGTTCTCCTATCCCTGCCTGTACAAAGGTACAGATATTTAGTAGCATGGACAGAAGGAAGAACGAATGGACTACAAGCGTGGTGCCGTCACCACAATTGTATTCCATTGAGAAAGACAACTCCCTCTGCAATGGAGACTGAGGGCATTGTAGTTTCTCCATTCACAGATCCTGTTTAAGGATCTGTGAATGATGGCATGCTTGTGTGGGCAGAGCCATCCACAGTCGCACCATATTAAAAAATCAATACCAGCCTGTGGGGAAAGAAGCACACAATTCAGATAAGTGAGGGAGCGGGAAGGGGGCGGGAGGATTGCAATGTAACCATGTGTCATGTTACACCCTGAATATTTATTTATTCATTTATTATTGGATTTTACAGTATATAGTTTCGACAATTTACGCAGCACTGGTGCAAAAATGGTCTAAAAATGGCCCATATCGTAAACTTAGCCTTTAACTCCTATTCTTTCCTTCCGGGATTTCTTTTTTTAATCTCTGTTCTTACACAACAAAGATGATGCTAAAATATTATCTTCTGCTAGGCTGTATGCCGTCAAGGTCAGTTTAACAACCAGATGTTACAGTCGCTTGAGTTCCAGGGAAGCTTGCAAAAATATAATCACGAGTAATGAGAGCATCGTTATCAAGTTTACAGATGTTGTGTCTCTTCATCTTGATGAAGGATAGGGTCAGAATACTTGATGTTCATGATTCTTGGCACAGATGACAAAACTTTTGAGAGAAGTACTGTGTATGCTTAACGGAGGATTTTCACGTCTTGTGCAGAACATCTTGATTTTGAAAGAAACATTTTCATTTTCTGATGTTCACTCTCAGTAACTTCTCAGTCACTTTACAAGCCTGCATGAATAAATTCATGACATGTCATATAATACAGCAGCAGTGTCATTTTTTGAAAAAGCTCTTACATTCGATTTTTAAAAAGCACCCCTTAAAGTGGCATTAAAGTCTATTTCTTTATGTTTTATGTAAAGGGTTATTAAAGCCTTGTGTGTTTTTGCATATACTGTATCTAGTGCTAGCAAACAGTCGATATATGCACAAACATAAAAAACTTTTCAAAAGGGTTCAAACTTACCTGTGTCTCCACCGCGCACTCCCTTCCAAACATCTCAAGATTCTCAGGCGGCTGCAAAGAACCTTGGGGCGGGCGCATGTGCAGTTCAGATCAGTCAATGCAGCAGTGTGCACCCGCACAGACATCGTGTGACAGGAAATGCCAGGTGAGAGAGAGGAGTCAGCGCTGGATCAGAGACCGGCACCAATGCTGGAGGGACTCCTCAAAACTACAGGAAAGACGAAGATGATCAGATCAAGAGGCATCATTTAAGGTAAAGCAAAACAAACGACAAACGCACTCAACAATTTGTTACCAGTTATACAGTAAGGTGCACACGAAATGGGCTTTGAACAGTAGAACAGTAGAAAGGTATCATGGCACACTCACAAACCAGCATGTAAAACAACTTGTCTCACCACTAAGGACAATGACAGAGGTTTGGATACACGTCTTCTGCAAAGGATGTGTAAGCCGCACTGCCGCGCCAAGGCACCTCTTATAGTGCGGTCCTAACTCTAAACTATGAGAGTCTCCATCTTGGAGCACATGGGGGCAGAAGATATCAAATTGGGTGCAGGCCTGTCAGGAGGACGCCCCACCTCCTTAAAGGTACAGAAACACACAAGGGGTTTCTCAGCTGCCAATGGGATGTGCGGGATCCCTTGTGTGTTTCTGTACCTTTAAGGAGGTGGGGCGTCCTCCTGACAGGCCTGCACCCAATTTGATATCTTCTGCCCCCATGTGCTCCAAGATGGAGACTCTCATAGTTTAGAGTTAGGACCGCACTATAAGAGGTGCCTTGGCGCGGCAGTGCGGCTTACACATCCTTTGCAGAAGACGTGTATCCAAACCTCTGTCATTGTCCTTAGTGGTGAGACAAGTTGTTTTACATGCT
>NW_017306502.1:676022-691130 GCF_000935625.1 Nanorana parkeri
CCTTTAATGTTACCTTAAGTGATGCCTCTTGATCCAAACATCTTTTTCCTTCCCCTAGTTTTCAGCAGTCCCTCCAACGCTGGTGCCGGTCTCTAGTCCAGCGCAGACTGCTGTCTCTTCCTGTCTCACGAAGTCTGTTTGACGTACATGCTCACGGCTGCGTGCATTGACTTACACTATAGCTCTCCTCCTCTCCCTGCTGGTGATCTCCACTGTGCATGTGCCCGCACACATCCTCCTGCACAGCTGCTCGAAAAGCTGGATTCTACAGGTAAGTTTTCAACTATTTGGTAACTTTTTTATTTTTTTAAATCTTTTTGCATAATACCACTTTAACTCCAGTCAAGTGAATTTACCTAGAGGGAGACAATATCATCAGTCTACTATAGTCTGGAAGAAGAATCTCCTCAGTGTCCTCTTCCTTAGTGAGTTGACTGCAAGACTGTAGGTCCATCCACACCAAAGCATTGTCCTAAAGGCAAGGTACCCATGCATTTATCACACGTAGTGCAGTGCGTGCTAGGTGTGCTGGCGTGCTGCCTAGCCGTAGATTCTGAATGGCCCACCAATGCACCTCCCAGGAGGCTTGCATTGCAATGCAGAGCATATCGTGCATTGAGTTACAGGGAAGCTTGCTAAAGTATAATCACAAGTACTGAAAGCATTTCAAAGATGTTGTGTCCCTGCATATTGATGAATGATCAGGTCAGAATATTTGATGTTAATGATTCTTGCCACAGATGACAACACTTTTGAGATAAGTATTTGTTAACAAGAGGAGCTTCACATGTCTTGTGTAGAACAACTTGATTTTCAAGAAGGAACATTTTTATTTTTTGATAGAAGGAGCGCTGTTGGTTGGATGGGGCTTGATGTTAAAAAGTACAAAAGGACTGAGAATGATAGAGACTTGCCTTCTAACAAATGTATGAGCAGTTTCAGACATTCATGAACTGCACAGCCACCAGTATTTACATGATTGCATCATCTCTGAGCCAGTAACTCAGTCCAGGAAGTAGAAGCTGAAAAATGACTCTGTCCTTCTGGAAAGTAAAGCAGATGGAGGCGTGATCTCTGAGAGGTAATAAATACCTGTAAGTGTTACACATTATTTAGCATGCACGCTAGGGTTGCCACCTTTTCTTCAAGAGAAACCCAAACACTCTAGCACTGTGTGCTGCAATTTTTTTTTTTTTAGTATATAGAGGATAGAGCGAGGCAAGAAAGCCAGGAGAGAGCAAGAAGAGACAGCCAGGTGAGGGAGAAAGAAGCCCGGCTATAGAGGACTACAAATCCCAGCAATACATTATACAGCAATACAAAATAATATAAAGCTACAGTTGGGCAAAAAAGTATTTAGTCAGCCACCAATTGTGCAAGTTCTCCCACTTAAAAAGATGAGAGAGGCCTGTAATTGGCATCATAGGTAGACCTCAACTATGAGAGACAAAATGAGAAAACAAATCCAGACAAATTGCATTGGCTGATTTGGAACTGATTTATTTGCAAATTATGATGGAAAATAAGTATTTGGTCAATACCAAAAGGTCATCTCAATACTTTGTTATATAGAGTATCCTTTGTTGCCAAAGACAGAGGTCAAACGTGTCCTGTACGTCTTCACAAGGTTGGCACATAATTTTCGGCTATCATCAAACATAATATTTTACGTAAAGCTAGCATCTGACGTGCTTTCAATGGACAGAGATTCTGCTGTCGGAACACGTTTGCGTTGTGATAATCGTAACTGTTGTAACTCACGGAACACAAATATGTCATCAATGCTATAGTGTGGAAGTCATGCTATGAGAAGCAGTAACTCAGCCTCATCCGAGGTGAGAGTGCAGGGATTTAAGGTGGCGAAGAGCAAAGAAAGAGCAGAGTAGGGAGTAATAGACACAAGGTGAAGAGAAGGTTTAAAGAATGGGTAGTGTCCTGAATCACTGCCCGCGTCCCCACCCACGGATGGTCTCATCACCTCTGACAGCTGAGGAGCTAGAGTCCGGTCAGGGGTGGCCCCCTCAGTTAGTGTGAATCAGGAAGGCTAACATGCGTCCCATGCGTGCGTCCTCAGTGTCAGTTTGATATAAGGTCTGCGTATTTGGAGGAATGTTGGAAGTAGATCCAAGACCCCCAGGTGGTCAAGAACCTCCCTTCGGTGTTTCTAAGGGAGGCCGTCAGGTCTTCCAGGACATACACCTCTCGTACCTTAGAGATCCATAACGAGATGGTTGGCGTTTATTTCCACAATAGGGGAATAGTGGCTCTAGCGGCGTCCAACAGGTGGCGTGTGAGTGTCTGTATTTTGAGATTGGAGTGGCAGACATGTGTAGCAGACATGCTGCTGGTTTGTCCTTGAGATCCGTCATGGTCAGGTCCTGTATGACAGATAGCACCTGGTCCCAGAAGGGTTTCAAGACCAGACAAGACCAGAAGGTGTGTAACATTGTGCCAGAGTCTGAGCCACATCTCCAACACTGGGCAGAGATGGCGGGGCTCATTTTGTGTAAAAGCCAGGGTACTCTATACCATCGGGATACAATTTTGTAGCCCATTTCTTGGACTTTGCTGGCCATGGACGATTTGTGGGACATGGTGAGTATGGAGCGAGTCTGTTGTTCAGTAAAAGCGATTCCTAATTGCCTTTCCCATTGCTGCAGGTACGATGGACGAACGGTGGGGGCACGCGCGCTGATCTGTTTGTAAATAAGGGATATTGCATGTCGTGTGGGCTCAGTTCCTGTGCACCTCGTCTCCTATTCCGTAAGGGGTCTATCTAGAGTTTGTGAATTAGGGATAGCTCGCAGAAAGTGTCGGAGTTGCATAACACTCCAGAAGTCGAGAGGGGGGGACGGTAAGGGACCGTATGGCTGGCCCTGATAACCAGTCAGAATTTGTCCGAAAGTCAAGTAATCTGTACTTGTCCACTGTCACAAGTTTGGAGAACCGTGCAGTGTCCGCTCCCGACGCAAAGTCGGGGTCCCCTATCACTGGTGTTAGGGCGAGGGGGCCGGAGCCAGTGAGGAGTGCTTGAGCGTCGCCCTGACAATTCGGATTGTGGTGGAATTCAGAGGGTGGTCCCGCACCGACAGCGGGATGGGGGACGAGATCCAGGAGAGCCCTTCCAGTGGGTACTGACAAGAGACTCTGTCCAGGGCTACCCAGAGCTTGCTGTCTCGGTGAGTGTGCAAATCCAGGACCCTAGTCAGGTGAACAGCTTTGTGATACAGTTGGAAGTCCGGCAGGCCCACCCCCCCCCTCCCCCTCTATCCCGGGGAAGAGTAAGTGTTTTCCTGCTGATCATCTAGGGGAAAGTCTTGTAGTATAGAGTTATATGCCAAAAGAAAATTGGTAGAGAGCTGGGGAAGAAATAATTTGTAATATGCTACCGTAAAGCCATCCGGGCCCGGAGCTTTTCCCGCCCCCGCTGACTTCAGAGCAAATTCTAGTTCTGCCAAAGTAATAGCAGTTTCCAACGCCAGACTGTCCGACCTTGGTATAGAGGGCATCCCAGAGTTGGTAATGTATTCCCGTGCTTCAGCAGCAGCCGGCGAACTGGCCGCCCCTGGCTCCGTGGGATGTTTAGATCCTTATAGTATGATCTAAACTCTTCTGCCATGTCACTCGAGGAGGATACCAAGTGGCCCGCTTGTGTTTTAATCTGAGATATAAAGGATTTGGTCTGTTTACCTCTCAGGGCCCGTGCTAAGAGTTTCCCTGGTTTGAAAATTCGTAAAGTGTTCTCCTGCCCCCCAACAGACGCCGCTTCACCTTAGCGAACAGCAAATTATTGAGCTCCTCCCTAACGAGACGCAGCTCTGCCTGGACCGTGATCGCTAGGGAACGTTTGTGTGCGGCTTCCAACGTATGTAGACGTCCAAATAATTGTGCTACTTGTTTGGCCCCCTCCCTTTTCCTACGGGCTCTGTGTTTTTATAGAATACCTCATACGACACATTTATGGGCCTCCCATGCGATCAAAGGTGACGCAACCGAAGGGACATTGGTGGCAAAGAAGGAGGATAAAGCAGATTCCACGTCAGATTTGATCATGGGGTCCTGCAGAAGTGATTCATTTAATCACCACTTAAAGCATGGGGTGGGAGCCGTGGTTAAGGCTAAAGACATGTGCAACGGAGCATGGTCCGATAGGAGGATGCTATCAATCGAGACCGAACACACCCGTGGGAGTTCTTTATGTGCTACAAAAAAGTAGTCCAGTCTCAAATATGTTTGGTGGGCTTGCGAAAAAAAGGTGTAGTCCCTATCGTGTGGATGAATGAACCGCCATGTGTCTGTCAGGTGCAGGAGATGGAGCTCCGACTTCAGTTTTTTCAAGTATGAAAAGGCCAGATGGGAGGTACCCCTAGATACGTCCAGAGCGAAATTAAAGTCCCCCCCCAGGACCAGGATGCCATCTGCAAATTCTAAGAGGACCTGCATCAGCGTGCGAAGGAAGCCCAGTTGATCTGAATTAGGAAAGTAAACATTGGCTAAGGTCACTGAGACGCCACCTATTGTACCCTTTAGGAGAAGAAATCTGCCGTTTGCATCAGTGTATTGATCGGTGTAAGTCCATGGGACTGATTTAGCCAGCAGATAAGAAACACCCTTAGATTTTGATATGGGGGATGGGCAGTGGTATTCCACCGGGTAGTCGCGATTGAGCAGCCTGGGGATCTGATCACTTCGAAAGTGGGTTTCTTGAAGAAACACGACTTGAGAACCCGATTTCTTTAAATCTGTGAGCAGTCTAGACCTTTTTTCAGGGATGTTCAGCCCCTGTACATTCAGGGAGGTAAACATCATGGCTGCCATTTGTCCCAATAGGGTACAAGCAGCGATTCAGGAAGGGAGGGAAAGGGGGGACAGAAAAAGAAGGGGGTGGGATTAGAGAGATAGAGCCAGTAGGATCGTATGAGGAGAATTAGTGTGTTAGCGTGAATCTCGCCAAAGATGTGGCAACTGTAGGCAGACTGGTATACACCCAAGAGTGTGTAAATCCTGACCAGACTAATGGTACAGGTAATAACAAAAGTATCAACCCGTTGCGTTATGCACGGGATAGTCCTATGTGGGGTGGTTAGACAATATATGTGTGTACAAATGTATCTATAGTAGTCAATAGAGAACCGTGTGAGGAGATGCACAGCCCTCCTCCCGTAGTAGATCAGCACAGGGCGCAGACCAAGTCCGGACACCCCCCCGCCCCAGGGGTAGAGCTCACACCCTGTTTTTAAAGGCAGCAGAGAGGCCCGGGGGGCAATTGCCACCCTGCCCCCCGGCCCAGTCCGCCCCTGAGTTGAAATAATGAAAGAAAGCCCAAAGATTTGGTAAAAAATACTTTTTTTTTAAGCTAAGTGCTTAATTTTATGCTTAATTTTTTTAAGCTAAGTGCTACAGTGTGCTACAAAATTATAGGTAGCAGCTAAACTAAAGGGTTTTTCACACCAAGTAGCTCAGAGATCTCACAGTTTTGTATTAGTATAAAGAAAGTACAGTTTCTCCTTTTGGAAAGCTGATATGCAGAATTATAGTGTCATGTCTGAAGCTGGACACCTGTCTATAAAAGCCCATTAGATTGGAAATGTTCTGAGTTATATGCATTGCTTAGATCTGTGACACATCCTGTGAAAATCCTGAAACAAAATTTTGACTTTAAAGTCCAAACATTTCTAGTTTTGGATAGAGTAGAAAAGTATTTGAATATCTGTCAGGTTTTAATTGCCGTTTGTGTCCCCATTAGAAGGATTTGCCCTCTCCATTTGTCCTAATGGGTGTTATCAATAAAAGTTAAAGAAAATCTAAAATTTAGGTTTGTCACAGCACAAGAATAGAGGGGAAATATTCCAATATGAATACTAGTTCTGGTGATTTTGCTGACCACCAGGGGTTTCTCTCCCTTTGGATGGATTTGATCTAACTTCCTTTTGTGGCATTTGGGCAGGAAGTGGAGGGAAATTTTCCCAATGAAGCACAGAGGGCAAAAAAAGCTCTATCCAATACTAAAAATCACAAAATTTCTATCATATCATCATTTTCCTTTCCTGACGTACTCAATGGCAGCATACGTGTGGGTAGGCTCTGCCCCCTCAACCTACGCAGGACCAATTAACAATAATTTTCACCCTCCACCAACCATGGCGTTCAGGACTACAACCACCGATTGGGTGGGATGATATGCTGCCATAGAGCATGTCTGGAAAGAAAAATTGTGGTAAGTGTGATAGGAATTTTCCAATTTCCTGAAAGCATACATGCAGGAAATAACTTGCAAACACAGGGTGGGAAAGCTATATTACTTTTAATCACGATTTGATCGAGTAGACATAACCTTAGCACCAAAGTCTAGCGTTCAACACTATAGTGTGACATGAAAGTGTGCATAGAGAACCACATGGCCGCCGTGCATCCGAAGATACTCCCCTCACTGCCGGCCATAAAGTCGAGATACTGCATGTCAACTTTGTGGTCTCTCCTTTTGGCAAGACTAACCCCTTAACCTTGTAAGCCAGAGATATAACGTTCACCATCCAGGTTGCAAATACTCTGCTGGAGGACTTAAATCCCTTCCTTATTCCTCCTGGGATAAGAAACAGATGATCCGACTTTCTGAAGGTTGCTGTTGCCTCAACATATGCTAGTAAAGTTCTGCCCACATCCAGACGATTACCTGACCATCCTCCACTCCTCAACAGGGCAGAAGTACAAACGCTTGTTTCAAGTACCTTAACTATTAACAAAAGGGCAATTATTTGTAAAACATCTCTGAATTTGTGCTGACACTATCCTTCCTACCGGAGGGTGGCTACTTTTGTTCCCCATGGTCCCTAAGTGTGCTGTAAAGTAGTCACCGCTCCAAGCTCGTTCCTGTGGTGGACTACAATCTCACATTTAGTTTACTAATTTGTATTCAGATTGTAGTCCATCGCGGGAGCGAGCTTGGAGCAATGGCTACTTTACAACACATACAGGGACCATGGGGAACAAAAGTAGCCACCCTCCAGAAGAAAGGACAGTGTCAGCCCCAATTCATAGATGATTTGAAGATCTACAGCTGAGTGATACACAAATAAAGCTACATTTCTGTTAATAGTTAAAGGAGAACTTTGGGGCAACCTTTTTTTCCCATAGTTATCTTTAGGGTCACGGGAGGACATATACTAATCTCTACTGGTGTCTTGTGACAGCTTCAGTTTCACAGGTCGGCTCGAATTATGGGGATGAGTGTTTTTTACTCACCTCATAATTCTCCTTTTAAGGTACTTGAATGTATTGTACCAGGGGTGCCCATTAGGTAGATCGCGATCTACCAGTCGATCGCAAAGCAAACACTGATAGATCGCAATCGGCTCACTAACCTGAGCTCCCTCCCGTGGTGCTCGTGCGGATGAATGTATCAGATGCTGCCGACATGAAGGGGCAGGACACATCTCCCAGTCTGCACATTTGGCCACACAAGGACCGCGGGAGGACAGGAAACCGCATCTGAGAAGAGACCAGAGAAGCTGCTGTAGTGCAGGTAAGGAAAGACAGGCAGGAAAGAGACGAGAGAGCAGAGAGAGAGAAGAGAGACAGCAGAGAGAGATAAAATACAGAGAGAGAAGAGGGAGAGCAGAGAGAAAGAAGATACAGGGGAGAGAAAGAAGAGACAGGGGAGAGAGCGATGAGAGAGAGAGAAGAGACAGCTAAGAGAGAGGGCCGGTTCACACCACATAGTCTGCATTCCAGAGTGTTCGGCCTCTGGAACGCACTGGAATGCAAGTCAGCCGACTCCTTGCGCTCAGGGGCGCGACGGTGCATTACAGTCAATGGCACCGCAGCTACGCCCCCCACCCACAGTGCAATTGCCGACACCGCGAACGCAGGCACATTAGTGCCTGTGTTTCGGTCCAGCATTTTTACAGATTACACTGGACTAATGTGCCTTTGTTTCGGGTACAGGCGATCGGTGCGGGTGGCGTGGCTGCTGTGCCATTGGCTTCAATGCACCAACACGCCCCCTCCAGCCCCTGAACGCAGGGAGCCGGCCGGCTTGTGTTCCAGAAACGGGACGCTATGAAACGCAGACTTTGTGGTGGGGAGAGAGAGAGAGAGAGAGAGAGGTGTGTTTTTTTTGCTGGTAGATCTCTAGACAAAAAATTGTGGGCACCCCTGATCTAGACATTCACTACATGAATTTATGGCTCTGCAGAAGGCCTGATGATTAACAAAAGGGTTACAGAACATTTTAAAAAAAATAACCTGCATGTGATGTCTATTCATTTGTGAATTGTATAGGAAAAGTGCACTAATGGCATGAAAACATGTACTGTTGTTCAATAAAGCACAATATAAGTAACCCAGCAATCTCCCGCTTATAGGGTGAAACAGGGCATAATTCCGATGTTTATGAAAGAAATCATTAAGTGGAAATGCTATTTGTGTTTTCTTTTTTAAAACTAAAAATAAACATGCTGACCTAAATTTAAGCAAGCAAATATAACAATATGATATATTAGTTGATATTTTATAGAACTTGATTCCCGCTACAGCAAGCTTTGCTCAGAGTTGTCAGTACCTCTTACCATGAACTTGTTAACCGGAATTGTGGTCAAGAAAGCTTCTGCAGCTCATGATTCACTATCAGCTCAGGGGCAGCCTGCAGCATCCCTCCTCAGAGTCCAGACGCCAATAGCCTGCATCGCTGTCTCCTGCTTGAGTCCAAACACTCCTCTGGATCTTCCCAAACTCCCTCAAGTGTGGATCCTTCTTCTGCATTATCAAGAGAAGAGTTCTCCACAGAGAAGCTGGATTTCATGAACAAATTCATTGCTATGATAGCTGACTCAGAATGCAGGAGCAGTGAGCGTACCACGAAGTCTTCTTCTCCAGAGTCTGTCTCTGACATTCATCCATGTGTAGCTTCTCAGCAGTCTGCTGCAGATACTCTCTTTGATGAAGTGTCGCACAAATCCATTTTGAATGCATTTATACTTCAGGAGCCTAAGACTTCTGAAATAGCATCCAGGCTTTAAGATGCCATAATAGATTTTATAGATGTGGTGCACACATGTTTAAAAATAGAGCAAACTATGACTGATAGCTCTCCAGTTACTAGACTGGGTTCCCTAAAAGGCCTAAATACTTTCAAAACCTTCCCAGTTCACTTGTTACTCCCACGTATATTATACAGAGCCTGTGAAACGCCTGATAAACTGTTTACTCTTAAAATGTTTTGCTGGGCAATGTCCATTTGAGGAGGCATTTATAAAAAAAATTGTCCGTTAGTAAGGACATCTTCTGTAGGTTCTTTCTAAATCTTTGTTCCCCCTGGCAAAATTATTATAAAGCATGGATTCCCAAATCTTCCAAACCTGCTGACAAGCCTTCTTTGCAATGAAGAGACTCCCCCATTTTTCAAAAGTGGGGGGACATCTGTTGGTCTTTGTGGACACCTGGTAAAAAAACATCTTGGATGCTTGTGTAATAGATGTGGTATCCAGGGGTTACAAGATAGAGTTTGGGTCTCTTCCCAGAAAAATATAAATCTATTGGGCCCAGATCTGATTCCATAATCCCAAGCATCCAATTATTTCGATATTATTGAATTAGACATATAAAGTGTAGTGGAAGGAAGGGAGTTTCAAAGTACTTTTGGGTGTTTTTGTGCCTGCCGTAATTCTGTGGCCTGGTACAACTGACAGCAAGGGGCCAGAGCACAAATGGATCAGTTGTAAGAATACAGCAGGAAAGGGAAAAAATTCTGAAAGGGAGGGAAGACAGCAAAAAAGAAAGCAGAAGAGAGATAAAAGAGATAGCATCACTGGTTTTTCATTCATGTTACAGTACAAGCACTACAGCATGTCAGTTAAGGGGCCCGGGTATGCACTGGGTTTTTAAGACCTTAGCCCCTGTTCATTGATGTTAAAATACTCATAAAATAAACAACAGCTAATATTAAAGGAGAACTATGAGGTGAGTGCTTTTCACTCACCTCATAGTTCTAGCCGACCTGTGACAATGAGACTGTCACAGGTCGGCTCAGTAGATCGGGAGGTTCGCGAACACATACCGGGTTCGCTCGCCTCTCGATCCTGTCACGGCTCACAGCGCTGACTGGCGGAACAGACGGGGGAGGGGGCGGGTACAGCTGGCTCTGCGTCTAGATAGCAGAGCCAGCTGTAATTCACGCAGCTGGGCGGATCCCATCGTCTATGTCGGGATCCGCTCCGGCTGCGGCGTCTCAGTATACCGCGAGCAGGGCACTATTGTGTATTGTATATTGTATTGTGTATTGCATAATACAGTACAGCGGCACAATGCTGAACACCAGCAGCTATAGAGGAACAACAAATCCCAGCAATAATATAGAGCTGCAACAATTAGTCGATTAAAATCAACAATGGAAAACATTGTCAATGTTTTTCATGGTCGATTTGTAGGCAAAAATATAAATTTCCCGCTCGCCTCTCACGCCCGCCTGTTCGCAGCTCCATACACGAGTGACGCCGCGCTCACCACACAGGCCGGACACACGCCCGCAGAGCCGCCGCCGCGACTTACAAGGGTTCAGAAACAGGTAAGGGGGACCTGTTTTAAAGTTTCCTGTTTTTTAAAAAAAAGCGGCACACTGCAGAACACAGCTATAGATCTATAGATGAACACCAAATCCCAGCAATGATATATTAAGCAGCCTGTATAATGTATTATTGCTGGGATTTGTGTGTGTGTGCGTGCGTGCGCGCCGGGGGGAGGGGCGGCAAAATGCACCTTCGCCTGAGTTGGCAAAAATCCTTGCACCGGCCCTGACTGTAGCTCGCGGTATACTGAGCTTAGGGTAACGGGAGGATGCTAGTTTGTGTCCTCCCGTTACCCTAAGGAGAACTATGGGGAAAAACACTGTCCCCATAGTTCTCCTTTAAAGCCTATCTCTGGGCCTTGTAACATATTTAAGTTTGTGACTCACTGGACATTTCCTGACATTTCACATAATATTTTAACTGTGTGGTATTTGCGTTCAGCATTTGCAACGGTAAAACACCTCTAAACTATAGCACTTCCTAGAAGAGCTCCTGAGAAAAATAATTCACCTTCACTTCCTCAAGTCAGCTGAGTGCCTCAGGGCTATTCAGCTGTCATTCAGGAGGTTCCCAGCAAGCCTGCAACAGTTTAGAGATAGGGGCACTTTTGAGACAGTTCTCCTTACGAAGCCATTTAAAGGTGGCCATACACTCTACAACCATCGCAAGACTTTAGTCTTGCGATGGTTGTAAAGGGATTAAAAAAACGTACGATCTGCCTATCTTGGACAGGCAGATCGCACTCTCGATCATCGCAAGCCCGCCCTCCTGAGGGGCGGGCTTCCGATGACCGCAATGCTGAACGGGCAGTGTGCGCGTGCGCACACCGGCCCGTTCAGCATTTATCTTCCGAGCACCGTTCTAACCAGCCGAGAATCGTACGATTCCCGGCTGGTTTTCGAACATGCTGGTTCGACAGAAGACGTGCGACCGTACAGTAGAAACGGTCGCACGTCTCCGTTCACACTGCTCGATTATCGTACGAAAACCCGATCGCATACGATTATCGTACGATAATCGTGCAGTGTATGGGCACCTTAGGAATGAAACATAAACTAGTATAATAAATCTGTTGCTGTATACACTAGAAATCAGGGTTATGGCAGTTTAAAAGATACTGATGATGCAACAACATTGATAAATCCCTCCCATGCTTCCCCATAGTGTTTACATCTGGAGTGAAACAATATATCGCAAGTGATCTGCTGATGGCTGCATGGAGGGTTAGTCTGATCAGTGCAGACCATATCCAGGGCCCCCTTCTTGATGCTGCTGAAATCACTATCTGTGTCATCCTCCATACGAGGAAGTATTGTGAAGTCTACACTAACCAGAAAAAAATATAAATATAAAATATTCCCTAAAAAAAAATTATCAAATAAAAAATAAATTGGTTTAGTAGTATTAATATAGATTTAATTTTTCTGTTTATTGTGGGTGTGTATTACAAATAATAACTATAAATAAATACGTAAAGAAAGAAATAATACTGTGGAAGGAAATAAAATAAATTGGTTTAGTAAAATTAATTAATATGGTTTAATTTTTCGGGGTGTGCACATAATTATAATTTTGTTTTTTAATATCTACTTTTATTTTAAACACCTTTTAGGGCCCATTCACACCAATTGCGGTGCATTCCAGAGCGGTAGCTGCTGGAACGCACAGCAATCGCACACTAAACTTCCCCCTTCGTTCTGGGGCGGGAGGGGGCTTGACGGTGCTTTGAAGTAAATGGCACCGCAGCAACACCCCCGCCCGCACTGCGATTAGACACGTGGCAAAACATTGCCTGCATTCCTGTTCAGTACGAACGCAAAAAAAATGCTGCATGCTCTATTTTTTGCATTCGCAGTGGTTCTGAATGCAGGCAATGTTTTTCCACGTGTCCGATCGCACTATGGGGGGGACACGTAGATGCGGTGCCATTGACTTCAATGCCCTGAAACGCCCCCTCCCGCCGCCAACGAAGGGGGAAGTTTAGTGTGCAATTGCTGTGCGTTCCAGCAGCTACCGCTCTGGAACACACCGTAATTGGTGTGAGAGGGAACTTAGTATGCATTGTATTGCTGTGGAGCTCTGCTAAACACTCACACACTGCACAGTACTGTGAGTTTTGTTGCTGTGAAGCACTGGGGTGCAATTAGAAAATAATGGCACAATCAGCGCGATCCGCAGTGGTGGACATTTCCGTGACCGTGGGGCCATCCGCGCTGTCGCGGAATCACCCACCACTGGCGATCGCGCTGGCAGTGCCATTATTTTCTAATGGCACCCCAGTTACGCCGTACACATCGCGTGGTTTCCCGCTCCAATACCGTCCGTGCAATTGAATACGATTGCGACTAAAAAAGCCACGCGTCCTGTGTTGCAAAAAAAGGTGCGTGTATCTTTTTTTTTTTGCGATTGCTGCATGGATGTAACCCCATTGAGATCAATGGGGCCACGCGGCAATCGCTGTATGCAATCGTGCTCAATAGCGCAGTCCCGGTATCGCCCACATCTGAACCTAGCCTCAGTTTTTGTGATATACTTATACACACTGCACAACATTGCTGTAAGTTTTTGTGATATACTCATACACACTGCACTTCACCGTGGGTTTTTTGCCTTTTAGGGTCCAAGAAGATGCTTGTCCAAAGAGAGATCCGGTCTCAGCCTCCCCCCTATTATTGGAGGAGACATGGCACATTACATTTGGCTGCAGAAAGGTGCCACACTTGATGGGGACCTCACGGCAGCCTTCCAGGGAACCACAGTGGCATCTGTTTACAGTGCTGGCCCACACATCCCCCCTGCTGTGATCCTCCATATCTGCCCCTGCTGAGACCCTTTGCGCCTGCCCTGCTGAGACCCTCTGCGCCTGCCCTGCTGAGACACTCTGTGCCTGCTATGCTGAGACTCTCTGCGCCTGCCCTGCTGAGACCCTTCTCACCTGCCATGCTGAGACCCTCCACTTCTGCCACTGGTAAGACCCTCCGCATCTGCCCCTGGTGAGACCCTCCGGATCTGCCCCTGGTAAGACCCCCCAAATCTGCCATTGGAGAGACTCTCCGCATCTGCCCGTGGTTAGACCCTCCACATCTGCCTGAGACCCTCCACATCAGGGGCCTAGCCTCTTGTTCAGTGGCCTGCTGCACCTTGCTGGACCACAGTCTGATGGGGATCAGACTGCCTGTGATGGTCAATCCCAGAAATGTCGTTGTGTATGTGTCATTCTAACTGCCTAGTCTGCTGTGCATTGGTTCTGGTCTGAGTTCTGCCGTGCATTGGTTCCGGCCTGAGGTCTGCTGTGTATTGGTTCTGGCCTGAGATCTGCCATGTATTGGTTCTGGTCTGAGGTCTGCCGTGCATTGTTTCTGGTCTGAGGTCTGCCATGCATTGGTTCTGGTCTGAGGTCTGCCGTGTATTGGTTCTGGTCTGAGGTCTGCCGTGCATTGGTTCTGGTCTGAGGTCTGCCCTGTCTTGGTTTTGGTCTGCCGTGTATTGGTTCTGGTCTGAGGTCTGCCATGCATTGGTTCTGGTCTGAGGTCTGCCATGCATTTGTTCCTGTCTGAGGTCTGCCGTGCATTGGTTCTGGTCTGAGGTCTGTCCTGTAGTGGTTTTGGTCTGAGGTCTGCCGTGTATTGATTCGGGTCTGAGGTCTGCCGTGCATTGGTTCTGGTCTGAGGTCTGCCGTGCATTGGTTCTGGTCTGAGGTCTGCCGTGTATTGGTTCTGGTCTGAGGTCTGCCGTGTATTGGTTCTGATCTGAGGTCTGCCGTGTATTGGTTCTGGTCTGAGGTCTGCCGTGCATTGGTTCTGGTCTGAGGTCTGCCATGTATTGGTTCTGATCTGAGGTCTGCCGTGTGTTGGTTCTGATCTGAGGTCTGCCGTACATTGGTGCCAGTCTGACGTCTGCTGTGCATTCTTTAGCCCACTTATTACCGATATTGGTCTAGATTTTTAAATTCTCCTATTCCCCTGCAATTCAGCTTTTAGCGAATAGGCCTGCAATTTTGAAAATAATGGGAGAAATTATTTCTGTAACACAAGAATATTCATGCGGGTGAGGCGTGTAGATGGGCGGGGCTTACATATGGGTGGTGCACAAGGGGGGCCCCATAATCTCGTATTGCCTGGGGGCCCCATGTGGTGTCAGTCTGCCCCTGTTCCCTCCCCTGATTAATACCCAGGTTGTTACAATGACATCGGATGACCTAGATGATAAATGTGTTTATTGCATAAGCTTTAAAGTCACAACTATTCCCCCCCATGCTGCTTTAAGGGCTTACCCTAAATGACGCCTCTTGATGTGATCATCTTCTTCTTTCAAGCAGTTTTCTGGAGTTCCTCCAGCTCTGGTGCTGGTCTTTGGTCCAGAGCAGACTGCTGTATCTTCTGTGTCCCACGGAGTCTGTCCACGTGCACGCTGCCAGGCTGCGTGCATTGACTTACACTGACAGGTCTATTCACTTAAAGGGTGAAGAGTTTGGAGAAGGCAGGGGAAGTGAACAATCTAGGACAACATAGCTGAACTGGAAAGGGAGCTGAATTGGAGAATTTCT
>NW_017306502.1:691650-707191 GCF_000935625.1 Nanorana parkeri
ATTGGTTCTGGTCTGAGGTCTGCCGTGTATTGGTTCTGGTCTGAGGTCTGCCGTGTATTGTTTCTGATCTGAGGTCTGCCGTGTATTGGTTCTGGTCTGAGGTCTGCCGTGCATTGGTTCTGGTCTGAGGTCTGCCATGTATTGGTTCTGATCTGAGGTCTGCCGTGTGTTGGTTCTGATCTGAGGTCTGCCGTACATTGGTGCCAGTCTGACGTCTGCTGTGCATTCTTTAGCCCACTTATTACCGATATTGGTCTAGATTTTTAAATTCTCCTATTCCCCTGCAATTCAGCTTTTAGCGAATAGGCCTGCAATTTTGAAAATAATGGGAGAAATTATTTCTGTAACACAAGAATATTCATGCGGGTGAGGCGTGTAGATGGGCGGGGCTTACATATGGGTGGTGCACAAGGGGGGCCCCATAATCTCGTATTGCCTGGGGGCCCCATGTGGTGTCAGTCTGCCCCTGTTCCCTCCCCTGATTAATACCCAGGTTGTTACAATGACATCGGATGACCTAGATGATAAATGTGTTTATTGCATAAGCTTTAAAGTCACAACTATTCCCCCCCATGCTGCTTTAAGGGCTTACCCTAAATGACGCCTCTTGATGTGATCATCTTCTTCTTTCAAGCAGTTTTCAGGAGTTCCTCCAGCTCTGGTGCTGGTCTTTGGTCCAGAGCAGACTGCTGTATCTTCTGTGTCCCACGGAGTCTGTCCACGTGCACGCTGCCAGGCTGCGTGCATTGACTTACACTGACAGGTCTATTCACTTAAAGGGTGAAGAGTTTGGAGAAGGCAGGGGAAGTGAACAATCTAGGACAACATAGCTGAACTGGAAAGGGAGCTGAATTGGAGAATTTCTCACTTCTCCTGCCTGCTCCAAACTCTTCACCCTTTAGTGAATAGTCCTGTGAGTCTCTCCTCTTCTGCTGGCAAAGATCTCTACTGCAAATGCGCCCGCCCCATCATGCTGCTCTGCCACTTGAGAATTTTGGATGGGAGCGAGCAGTGGAGACAGAGGTAAGTAAAACCCTTTTTGGTAACTGTTTTAAAAAAAATATATGTTTTTGTATATAGCTTACGCTAGTAAGCTGTAGTTACATAGTTACATAGTATTCGAGGATGAATAAAGACATATGTCCATCAAGTTCAACCTATTGTGTATGATGTATGTGATACTGCATGTGTATGCGTGTGTATGAGTCCATGTCTGATCATGTTCTTAAGCGTACCTGTACCCCTGTATGTTATGGTCTCTGAGGAAATCGTCCAAATGTTTTTTGAATGATTCAACACTTCCAGCTGAAATCACTGCTTGTGGCAGCGAGTTCCAGACCCTAACCGATCTAACCGCGAAGAACCCCCTATGCCCCTTGTGCTGAAATCCTTCCATCCTTCCTTAGGTGGTGGCCTCTAGTCTTTGTTATGGAGCTTACCGTAAAAAGTTTATGGCTGATGTTGCTATCACCATTAAACATCTTGTACATGAAAATCATGTCCCCCCTTAATCTCCACACCACCAGCGTGAACATATTTACATTTTGTAATCTTGTCTCATAGCTTTGGTCTTCCAGCGCCTTAATTAGTTTATATATATGCAAAAAAAAGAGAGTTTATTAATTATACTTTAAATTCTCATGTACTGTAAATAAACACAATGGGGGGTATTTATCAAAACTGGAGCAGACAAAATCTGGAGCAGCTGTGCATGGCATCCAATCAGTTTCTCTCTTCAGTTTGGTCAGTTAAGATTTGAAAATGAATGAGAGAGTCTGATTGGTTGCCGTGCACAGCTGCTCCAGATTGTGTCTGCTCCAGTTTTGATATATTCCCCTCAGTGTCGTTCAAATATTTAGTGAGCCCAAACCAGTGAATGAATCGCTCTGCTTTGTGCCCATATTAAACTGACTTAATCTTATCTTAATGTTACGCTATCAATTTAGGCAAACCATTTTCCCCCCCGCATGTGTCCTAGTGTAGCGTGAATAGGTTATTAAGCTCTCCTAAAGTAAAATACATATGTTCACTTTGAACTCTACCATTCTGCTTTGTTATATTAAAGTCTTACAGTGATATAATTTTAATTAGCAAACTCTGTTGATTGTATTTTGGGGTAAATATATGAGGGTGTACAAATTCTGTAAATATTGTGTTTGTAACAATTACAGGGAAATCATTTTTTTTCTTGTTTATTACCAATAAAAACCAAGGAAAGATAAATATGTGTATCCAAACTTGCTCAAAAACTAGATCCCTACCTGTACTGAAATAACTATGAATAATATGTTAGGGTAGACTACAAAACCTAAACAATATAATGTGCAGAACAGAGACATCACTGAGATGAAAATATATGCTCGGAGACTCATGGGGATTTATGGAGAAAAGGGCCTGGGGACCCAAATGGCTTTCTAAAGGCTGCAAAAAAGCTGCATTTTTGTAAAAAAAGAGTTAAGCTTGTCAAATTTGAGCTGCTCCCTATGCCACCAAGAAAGAGGAATGCTGGATATAGTTTTGGCAAAGACAATGCCAGTGTCTCTCCAACTTAAGATCCAAATGTCCATAGTGGGTAGTGGCAGCAGAAGGGACAAACAGAGCGGAAAATGCAGCACACGGCAGCTGTTCTCTCACTTTTCCACACCAGGAGGCTCATTATCCAATAAGAGATATTTCAGATTGTCAAGAAGATGAGTCTGCCATTTTAACAGTCATAAGATCTTGTGAAGCCACCTGACTGAATTTTGACATGGAGTCAGTGCACCATTCTGTTTTCCTCCACAGGTCCTGGAGCCA
This sequence comes from Nanorana parkeri, assembly GCF_000935625.1. Classification (NCBI taxonomy): domain Eukaryota; kingdom Metazoa; phylum Chordata; class Amphibia; order Anura; family Dicroglossidae; genus Nanorana; species Nanorana parkeri. The sequence continues at coordinate 694,447 of NW_017306502.1, forward strand.
ATTGTGTGCCAGCTATGTTGTCTATATGCTTCTATGGTGACACTGTGACTTTTCCTGTGGTGTCATACTTTGGTTGTTTTAGAATGTGGCAACATCCATGACATATTTATTCAAGGGGAAGAGACCGTTCAACTGGAGAAACAACTTTTCTTCATTCCCTAGAGTACACCACGTGTTATGAAAAATGTTGTGGCTGTAAAGTTTATACAAAAAGTTGTATTTGCAGAACAATAGGCGAGCATACCAGACCCTGGACAAACAAGTTCACCTAATCAAGATGAATCAGGTAAGCTCTGATGAAGGTGGAAAAAACAATTACAAGATGGATAAGACCTGAGTTGTGCCTTAGGGTGGGGAGGGGAAAATACCTGACAAAGTTGAAGAGAAAAAGGAACAAATGCAGCAACTCATGCACAAAGTATAGAAAGAAGGAAGAGTGAAAGGCCTGGTGGACATATTTGGCACTGCTCCTGCTTCTTTCATTATAAACGTGCGGAATTGGGCTCTAGGAAGTTTGAGTGGGGATGAAGCAAATATATCCCTGGTGTGGAACTTTGTGCGCCTTTTAGCAACCCAAGACAATTCTGTGGCCATCTGAAACACTTTCAGGTGAAGCCTAAGCCTTGTTCATTTAACATACTGTATGCAAAACCATCACTCTGTCCACTGGCAAAATCAGACTAGACAGAGGTAACAGTCACCATTTCTTCCCAACCATTGTACTCAGAAGTCTGCCTCTGACTTGGTCAGCTTTTTCTTTAGGATTGATGGATTAATACTTAACTACCAAAGTAGTCAGGCCATGACAACTCATCTAATGAAGGGTCTAAGCTACATTATCAACAGCAGATTCAAGACCAATATAGCACTCTTTCTCCTTTAACTTCTGCTGGTCCCTAATATCACAAAGTTTTTCCAAGAAAGCAAAAGTGTGCTCCTACACATTCTATCATCTCTCAACTGAATGATCGTTTGGCTAAAAAAGCTGATGCTGCTGCTCCTACCTTACACACTGATAGAAAACTCCTCTCTCAACGACCTATATAGGGTGCGTATGTGTGCTTTCACCAGCAGTCCACTTTTTTGTTGTTTATTGCTATGTTTTGTGCTTTGGCACAATCCACGGTTTTCCCCCTACTGTTATGCTCTAGTTAAGCCAGCTCTTAGTTGCCACTCCCTGCTTCCCCATGCTTTCTGCTACTTAATTTTTTGCCCTCATGGAGTAAAGAGCTTTCTATGAATTTCTGCCAAATCAGCAAGTTGCCATACTGTCAGCACAGACTTGGTCTCAGGAGACATGTTCAAATGAATAAAGCAGCATTTCAAACACAGCAGTGAAAGAGCAGAATTTAATTTCCTTCTATACACTTTACACTAACTACTGTGACATTTATGTGTGCCTGCTCTAGAAAAAGATTCTGTTAAGGTTTTTAAGCAGTCATATGCTCTAGCACATGGCTGCTTAAAAACCTTAACATAATTTTCTGGCCCAGTTACCATGCCAGAACATTACTTTACAATTCAACCGTCTCAAGGATGGATTTTTCAAGAGGTTCGTTGAGACAACTAGAAGGCTTACTGCATATTTGTCACCAATGGGCTTTGCAAGGCTTACCACCATTGAAGAAGTGACTTGTTACTTATAAGAACTGCTCCAGCTGTTTCAAATCCACACAGAGACAGACTCATCACTGACTTTACTATTCCAAGGACTTCTTTGTTGTTTCTTGTTCTCTTTCTCTCTTTTTTATCTTTTAGTTCCAGAGGAAACGGATATGTTATTGCAATGCAAGCAGATGTTTAGTATAATGGTATTTACTGATATCAGGTGCAGAGTGTGCCTCCACCAGAAGTTCACTTTTTTGTTGTTTATTGCTAAGTTTTGTGCCACTGTGTCTCCCCTCCAATTGTGCATTAGTAAGACTAGCTCATAGTGGCGACTCTAGGAACAATATATAGGGGCACATAAGATACCATAGTCAAAACTGGGGGGGCACTAATAATTTTCACCACTAAATCATACCACTGAAAAAAACGAAATAAGTATACATAAATAAAAGATTACAAATATCATGAGATGACGAGGGAGCATGAAGCCGGCTTCCCGGCCAATCAGAAAGCCGGGTGCTGCGTCGTTACATGGCGCCCAGCATCCTGATTGGCCAGTTTCCCGACCAATCAGGAAGCCGGGCAGCGCGTAATTACACGCTGCCCGATAGGGCTGCAGCTAACGATTATTTTCAAAATCGATTAGTTAGCTGATTATTAAGTTCGATTAATCGGTTAATCGGATTTTAAAAAAGGCTCCAGTGATGGACTACTAGTTTGTATTGAGATTGTAGTCCATCACGGAAGCAAGCTTGGCGCGGTGGAAGTAAAAAAAAGTGTGGTGTGCAATATAGTACACTATACAGCGTCGCAATGCAGAATACCAGCAGCTATAGAGGATTACAGCATGTACTATAATGTACTATTGCTGGGATTTATAGTCCTCTGTAGCTGCTGGTATTCTGCATCTCGCTGTATATAATGTATTATTGCTGGGATCTGATGTATTCCTCTATAGATGGTGTTATTCTCCATTGCGCTGTATATAATGTATTATTGCTGGCATCTGATGTATTCCTCTATAGATGGTGTTATTCTCCATTGCGCTGTATAATTTATTATTGCTGGGATTTATAGTCCTCTATAGCTGGTGCCATTCTGCATTGCGCTCTATAGTGATTACGCAGAATACCACTGACCAGTTATAGAGGAATACAACAAATCCCAGCAATAATACCTTATACAGCGGCACAATGCAGAATACCACCAGCTATAGAGGAACAACAAATCCCAGCAATAATAAATTAAACACCCTGTATAATGTAATATATATGTATGTATGTATATATTGTATATATATCTGGTCTGGTATGCTGCATTGTGCCGCTGTATTAGGTCCTGTGATGTCACTTGGATCCGCCAGCGGGGGGGCACACGGGGGGGCATGCAATAACCTAGGGGGAGCAATTGCCCCCAGTAGCCCCCCTGTAGCGACACCACTGCTGCTTCCCCATGCTTTCATATTTGTCCTCATGGATTAAGGATCTCTCCCCAATAAATTAGGTGGCAAATTGTTCCATAATGCTCCTTCACCTTCAAGAAATACTCAGAAAACATCCTTGCAGCCTGCCAAGTCTGGAATTAACTACGTTTGGGATCACTAGTTTGAAAAGGTGCAATAAGACCTGCCTACTGCACTGCCATCCTTCTCTTGCAGCGGTCCTTTCAAAAGTGTTGAGGTAGACTTTCATATCAACCCTCACTTATCTTTGCCAGACTTTGAACCATCTCTTTCAGGACACAACAATCCATTTGCCGGGTCTCTGTAATTGCAACAACCAGGTCAAAAAATAGCTTCATCATTTGACCGTGTTAGCAAATTATTTTAGCATGTTGGTGATTTGTAGACATGTGCAGCGGCTAAAAATTTGTTTAGTTTCGTGTAGTTTCGGATATCGTTTATTTCGTTTTTGGAATTCGTATCCTATATGTGTTTCGTTTCAGGAATCGCATTCGTATTCGGATCTTGTTCGGAATTCGGATTCGGTTTCGGAATTCGGACGAATTCTGAAAAATTCAACTTGAGGTGGGGTAGCAGAATTGGCACATTTGTCATTTCTGGTTGCTGTGCTCTAGTCTTTACTATTAAAGGGACATTAAAATCCTTCTCTTAATTTGTTTTTATCTGTTTAAATGTTAACAGTGCACGCACAGGATTTGGACGAAATTCGTTCCAAATCCGAAATTTCGGATTCGGATGCTTTCGGATATGTTATATTTCGGAAATTCGGATGCTCCAAATCGGCAAATTTCCGAAATTACGTCCGAATTTCGATTCGGAACGAAACGAATTGCACATGTCTAATGATTTGTGTCTTGTTGCTGCTGTTGCCTAAATCATAGCTTTCATTACATCCTGCTTTTATAGCCTGATTAGAGTGTTGCACAAGCAGACAACAGACAGGTGGATGTTTTCAAATTGGCTTGTAGCTAGAGAGAGAAAGAGATCGAGAGAGATCATATTATATCTCTGCTTACAGCTGTAGAAGCAATTAGAGGCCAAACAAAACCTGCCCTGGAAATGAATGGATCCAGGGCACAGTACAAAAACAAAACATGGGTATATTCAAAAGCCCTAATTTCTCACACATGACAGGAAACATGTAAAATATACCTCCCCTTAATGATTTTGCTCTCTCTAGTAAGTAAGTAAGAAACAATAGATTCACAAAAAAATATTTCCTTAAGAAAATTGTATGCAGTTAGACATAACATCCAACATACTATCTCATAGATTTTGAGATACATGTAGCACCTCCTTACCCCCTGCTTGATTAGGGACCCCAAAGGTCAGGTGGGCAGACATTGCAGATACAGATAGGATTCTTCATGTGTAGTGAGATGTGAACAGATTGGTGCCAGCCACTTTTGAACAGTTGATAGAGTTTATTACATGACCAATAAAGGGAAGAGAGGGTTAGTGTCACAGGACACCCCACAAATACACCACGGATCAGTGACTGCAAATGCTGCTTCCAGTCATAAAGAGAAGGACTGTAAAGCTGAGATTGACACTTTGTATATAAGGACAGACTGAATAGAGGTAAATGTGCCTCTCTCACTGGAAACACAACCAGACTTCTTGCCAAACTTCTGCACAGCTTCTCTGGACTATCTTCTTGCAACCAAAAGTTCCTCACTGGTAATCCATTCCAAGGTTAAGCTTCACTCCTTCTGGGCAAAACTCCCTTGGGCAGGCAGTGCAAGCTTTATGCTCAGCCCTAGGCCTATCTTCATCTATCACATGTGTACTCCCCAGGTTGCAGGCCTGGGAGGTCAGAAGCATCTTCCAGCAGCTTCCAGAAGACTTTTCTAAATATTTATACCAGTTTCCAACACACACCACTGGCAATAAACCTCCTGGGGGTTTATTGCCAGTGGTGTGCACTTAATTAAATGCTAATTAAGTGCAGTAAACCATAAGTGCAGTAACCATAAATTAAATGCTAATTAAGTGCAGTAAAACTAATTAAGTGCAGTAAACCATAGCAACCAATCAAAAATTATATTTACTGGTCTGACTTCTGTAGAGTGAATTTGTTGATATATGTTACTTCACTTAAACTAAAAGAAAGAACCGTGTATCTACACAAATCAGCAATGGCTTGTTTTAAAGCTTATTTGCATAATATCTCAATGCCTATAGCCTGGCCACAGGTTCACTTTAAAGATGCAACGCAAATACTCTAAGAGCACTTCCAGCACCTAGAGTGGATAACATATCAACAAACAGCTGCTGGAAAAACAAATATATCCAGATAAAAGGTAAAGAAATCCAGATTTACAACCTTCTCCAGTACTAACTTAAAAGTGTTGTTAGAACTGAATAAAACAAATATATATTTATCAGCCATAACATTGCACAAATGTTGAGAATAGAAGGCAGATGGATATATAAAGAAACTATAGTTTCTTCAGCAGGCCTGAATCAGGAAATTTATTTTACTTTTTTTATTAAATGCTATATGATGTTTTATTTATACATTTTTTTTTTACATTTATTTATTGTCATGTTTTGCTTTGCCTCAGTATTTGTTTAATGTGTGCTCAAGTCTTTAAAGTATGAACATTTATTGCAAAGTGACAGTTTAAACAGCATCATCATTGAATGTACCTATTAAAGGGTTAAAGCAAGGGTTACTACACGGTAAAGAGTTTACTGATGCTGGGCAACTATTCCTAAAAAAAGGCAATTCTTTCAAAATGCCTGAAGATGGCTGCTAGAGAAATGCAATGACACCTACACATACATGCACGTTAGTGAGTTGCTAAAACTTTTTGGGGGATTATTGCACATTGCCAATACTCCAGTATTCTGCTAACACTAGCCTTGACTGTTGAACCAGTAAAATATATATTACGATTAGTGATGGGCCAAACAGGCCCGAGTTCGGTTCGAATTTGAACTTTAGAACATCCAAAACGTTCGAACTTGAAGTCAATGGGGGTAGAACTTTCAGAAACAATTGCCCCCTTTAAGAGGGCTTATATGCAAGTTATTGGCCATAAAAAAAGCATTGGGTTCGGGTACTGCAGTAGGGGACAGGAATCAATGAAAAACAAAACAGTTTTAAAGGAGCAGTGATTTTTACATCACTTAAAGGGTAAGAATAAAAATGAAAAATTCCTTTAAATACCGTGCCTGGGGGGGTCCCCTTAAACTGTCTGTGAAGTGGCGGATCTGTACGATGTATAGAACCTCTCTGCAGCAAAAAGTGACATTTAAAAAGAAAAAAATTAAATTTCAATTGCCGGTAATTGGTTTTCCTTTAATCTGTTAAACAACTGTTAAACAACTGCAGCCTGTATGAAGAGGCCACCTTATAGGACACTCGGAACAAAGTTAGAGATTTTTGTGATAAATTCTGGTGCCTCTTTTGCAAGTGTTGGATCAAAGTAACAACAGGTACTTTAAAATTGGGCCTTTAGTTTTGCTTCTGCCTTCACACAGTGTCACAGTACATTGATCCGGCGCCGGGTTTTGCCTCCTGTCCGAGCTGCTTGGTTTCCTGTCAATCCGCCCTGAACCTAGATGTTAAAAGGCTGTGCACATGTGCTTTAGCGTTAGAGCAACATGTCTCCATGCTAGTAGCCAGACCTCTCGGTTTCCTGTGGCTTTGCTGTTTGAGTATACCTTGTATTTTGTTTCTTTGCTTGTTCTTGTTGTTTTTAGTTTTTTCTTCTTGCTGTGCTGTTGCATGTCCTCTGTTTTCTGTCCGTGTACCTATTTAGTTTGCTGTGGCTATGAAGTCTCTCCACAGCATTGTTTTCTGCTCCGTTTTGTAGTTGCCTCCTGCTCATGCTTCCTGTGATTATTTTGCTCTGCACTATTGTGCACCTCCCTCCTTTCTCCTGTGCATTCCCCTGTGCTGTTCCTGTGTATCTCTTGTCTCTGTGGGTACACCTGTTGTGTGTTCCCTTTTGTTACCTGCTCCCTGTGTCACGCATGTTCCTTGCGTCTTCCCTCTAGTGCCTGTTTTCTGTACCTTGTATCCTGTATGCACCCTGTGTCTTGTCCAGTGTGCTGTGGTCCCTGAGTACCCGCTGGCACTGTGCCTGCACGGGTATGTCAGAGAGCTGCCCTGCAGCTCAACATTCACATCATCAGTGGCTCTGGTGAAGACCAGGCGGCTCCTTAGGTCCTGCGACTCTGGCACACCTGCGTTTAATTGTGCAGTCACACTGTCTCTGAGTTTACAATTCTTGGTGCTCCAGTGCGCAAATCTTGACACACCGTAACACTTCAGAGTTATTATTGACGAATGCAGAATTGGACCCTGCTGTAAAATATTCAAATGGTATGCACCTGTCACACAGGTGCACCCAAAAATTGAGCCTTTAGTGCCGCCAAGTGCCTTCACACTGTAACCCTACAAAGTTATTCTTGAAGACTGCAGGATTGGACCCTGCTGCAAAAAATTCAAATGATATGCACCTGTCACATGCGGGTGCAGAAAAATTGGGCCTTGGTCGTTGGTGGTGCACTACACCGAGAACATTACTAGAAGATGGTGGAGCAATCGCCCACAAAGTTAGGCAGCCTAGGCAGTCTTCCAGAGATCCCCGATCTATCCGGTGACATCTGCATCAGGGGGTTGATAGCTGCTGCCGATCCAGAACTGATTAATTTTTATAAATGTCAGCTGGTCAACGGAGTCTGTGGACAGACGCACTCTTTTATCTGTCACAAAACCTCCAGCTTCACTGAACATCCTTTTGGAAAGCACGCTGGATGCAGGGCAGCCCAGGAGCTCTATGGCAAAGTTCTGGCCAGTGATCCATTCTCAAGACCCAGTAAGCCAGTGGATCGTCTGCTGGAAAGCTCTCCAGGTCTGCTCTTGCCCCTAGGTAATCCTGCACCATATGATGCAGACGCTGGCAATGGGTGCCTAAAGTTAATATCCCTGGACGCTGAGGACTGAAAAAATTTCTAAAGGCATCAGTCAGGCGACCCCCTTCTCCACAGCTCTTCCTTTGACCAACTGAAGCCTCAGAAGCACCTCTTTCATCACTTGGTAACCTACCAGTGTCTGGAAAGGTGTTACACAAGTTTCTCTTCAAAGCGTCCTCAAGTTGTTTCATCCTGTGCTCCGTCAGTGAGGGCAGGATGAGCTCTGCAACTTTACGCTTGTAATGTGGATCAGGAAGGGTTGCCAACCAGTAATGATCCCTCTCCTTGATATCACGCATCCTGGGGTCCTTTCTCAGGCTTTGCAGGATAAGGGAGACCATGCACTAAGTTTGAGGAGGCATGAGATTCCGAGTCTTCAGGGTCACTCAGGATGACACTATCGTGCACTACCTCCTCCCAGCCACATACTACTCCTTGGATTTCTGTGGACAGAAAACCCTCGCTTGAAGACTGCCTTATGTCATCCTCTGCTTCAATGCCCCCACGGCTGCCATAATCCTCCTCCTCCTCTTGTGTGATCTGTGGACCCGCAGGAATGGTTTCTGCATAAAGGGGGCTCACCATCCTGGCTCACCATCCTTGTCGCCTCCTCAAATGATGACAGTACAGTGCATGCATCCTTTATCAGCAGCCACTGACGTGTGGGAAGAAAGCCATGGTCCCCTGAGCCTGTTCTTGTGCCATACTCACACAGTTACACGTTAATGGTCCTCTGCTGCTTGTGCAGCCACTGCAGCATTGCTAAAGTGGAGTTCCACCTGATGGGCATGTCACAAATCAGACGGTTTATAGGCAGGTGGAATTCACCTTGAATTTCAGCCAGACGAACACTGGTCTGAGGCCAAAACATTGCCTTCCACATGCTAGTACAGTGCTGGAATGGTCTTACGTGAAATAAGTGGCGTTTGGGAACATGCCACTGTGGTACAGCACATTCTGCAAACTCATGGCAGAGTCCATCAGAGGAAAGGCAGCAGCTGAAAAAGTAGCAATTTGGCCAAGCTGGCATTTAGACGCTGAGCATGTGGATGGGTGGGACAGTATTTTTTTTTCTGCTGCAGCAGCTGGGGCAGCAAAATTTGACTGCTAAAATCTACAGCTGGTGGGCTGCTGGCAGATTCGCTGGAAGGACGTGTGACACCCATTGCTTTACCATCATCCCTCTCAGTGGAGGTTGTTACCATGGCATGACGTATAGTGGGGGTAGAGATGACAGATGAGGAGCGAGGAGAAGTGTGGCCATTTCTATGGTGCTGTTGCCAACGGGCTGTATGGCAGGTGGTCAGATGTCTCTTCAAGAACGTGGTACCCAAGCAGTTGATGTTTTTGCCATGCTTGATCCTCTTGAGACACAGGTTGCAAATAGCAATGCTGCGGTCTGCTGCACATGTGCTGAAAAACTCCCACACAGCTGGAATTGTGCTGCGAGTCAACAGCTCCTGGCACCAGTGCAACTCTGCCTTCTGATGCAATGGGGTGGATGCTCATACGGCTGCCCCTGGAGGACATTCTTTCTCGTTGGGGTTGTGCCTCCTCCTTACTTTCCTCCTCTGTTCGATCAGGCACCCAAGTAGATTCAGTGACCTCATCATCCCCTCTATCCTTGTCACTGGAGCCAACCTGGCAGTATGCTGCGGCTGGGGGAACATGAGTGCTAGTTTGTTGTCCATCATTGGCACCCCCTCCCTCTAGGCTCATGTTACTCCCTTTCTCAGCCTCAGAGCCAACATCAGACCATTGTAATTGCTGCGCCTCCTCCAGCAGCATGTCACTGACGGTGTGTTGAAACAATTCAGCTGACTCCTCCGTGCATGATGGTGAGGCTACGGCAGGAGTAGCTGTGGACAAGGAGGCAGAATAGGCCGCTTTGGCATCTGCAGTGGACTGAGAACCAGTATGAGCCTGGGTGACAGAGGATGAGGATTGCTTAGTTATCCAATCCACCACCTCTTCCATATGTTGTGGCTAAATACCACGGCCAGCACCAGATAAAAAGGACAAGCGTGCCCTGCCTGCAGAGGATGCACCACGTCCACGACTTTGGCCTGGGGACACAGAGGCTGCTTGGCCTCTTATTGCTGCATGGAAGTGTCTGCCTGTCCTTTTTGGTCTTTCTAACATGATGCTTATTGCAATAATCGACTGTTATAATCGACTGTTATAATCGACTGTTATAATCGAGAACTCTGCTACAGAACTCTGCTACAGAACTCTGCTACAGAACTCTGCTACAGAACTCTGCTACAGAACTCTCTTTTTTAACTCCAGCAACACACTACGTAGGGCTGCGGTGTAAGCTGCCTTATGTAGTGTGCTGCTGGGACTTGGCTATGAGTCATGATTGGCAAAGTCACCATGACTTTGCCCAATCATGGCTCTAACAGAGTACTAAGCCCTGATTGGGCAAAGTCTTGCACCTGACCTGAGGTCAGGTGCAAGCCTTTACCCAATTAGGGCTTTACAAGGTGAATTGCCCTGTGGGATGTTGAGCAGTCAAACGGACCGCCGAACACCCTTAAAGTTTGTGTGTTCGGTGAACATACGAACTAGCGATGTTCGAGTCGAACTCATGTTCGACTTGAACATGCAGCCCGTCCCTAATTGCGATCCCCCATGTCAGTCTATGATTGGTACAGATATAAGCACATTTGTTGGAATTGATTATACTAAAAGCTAAAATCGGAAGACTTAACAAATATTTTACTGCCACTCTATCATTGGGTTTGTTGGTAGGTTTTGTTTTTTTCCAAATTCTTTATTTAAAGAATCACCAACATAAGCAGTAACAACAAACTTACAAGCAAGATACAGCAGTGAAGATAAAACCAAATATACATTGAACAAAATAGCTTGCACAACAAAGGGTGTAGTGAGTGCACCGTGACATATAGAACCAAAGGAAGAATCTTCTCTGTCAGTGATAAACAGGGCCCTTTTTATATTTTAAAGACGCATACCATAGCTACAAAAGAAAGCGAGAAAAAGGAAGAGGATAAATCGAGACAAGAAAAAGTCATGAAAAAGAGAAGGAGAAAAAGGAGGGACAGCTTTGGGTTATTTTGAATCTGCACACTTTGGGCCACCTATTAGATTATTATTTTTTATATTTGGTCAATTTACTTTTGTACTTTGGAAATGTCCATACTGAATATACAGTATCTACTTCTTATATGGATGACTACAGTGAAATTATCAACATATTGAGGCTACTTTCGCATTTAGAGGTTAAATATATAGCGGACCCCATCACTACAAATATGTTTATGCTTTTAGTTTGAATAAAACATTTTAATGAACACTGGACAATTTTCTAAATTCACTATGCAAAAGCTTAATTTTCTGAAAGTCAGTATTTACATATAGTTAGACATTATTTGTTAAAAAGATGTGTTATCTTGAACTGATATTTTGAGATTGGGCAGTTATTGGTGTTATGACATGTAAATTACACATTGTTGTATTAAAAAGGAAAGTATAGTGGTTTAATACATAATTTGCTCTGCATTATGGTCATGATTTTAAAAAAATTTCAAAAATGTAGCCAGGTAATCTAAAATGTTGTGCATTCATATGCTAACTTCTCCTTATGAGCCAGCATATGGAGCTTTAGGTTTTACAAGCTTTTCATTAGTTACTTTTGATGAGAGAAGCTCGTTGTTTACAGAACTTAATAGCTCAAGCAGTCATCAGAGCAGTGACCTTAAGCAACAATTTAAAAAATATAAAAACTTTAATTGTACAATTAACAGTGAAGCTGATCTAGAAGCCTTATAATCTCCCTTGAAAGTGTGTTAGTACTGCACTTTTCCTCATGCAGTTTAATCTCTGTTTGCGAATTTACCACTGTCTGTTTTAGCCCCGGATAACTGAAATCCACATTTCCAAGCTTTCTTATAAAAATTTAAGAACATAATAGAAAAATGCCAAAAAAAGGTAACATTTACTTGGTTGTATTGTGTTACTACAAATTTCTATTGTCACTGCACTTTTGAATAGCTTATTAAAGTAAATTAGTTTTGTCATTTGGTTAGCATGCAGTTTAAAAACATGTAATGATTGAAATACAAATTCAATTTATATGGTACATTAGTTCTTGCTGCTTGTGGTTCTCAGCCCTCGCAGCTTTTTAAAAAGAGCTCTTGTGCTGAAAGCTTGCAAAAATCCTGCAGGTGACCTTATTATCCCAATGTTGCAAAAGTTTTCAATCGCTAATGAATCCCCCAACACTCAACCCTTCCTGAAACCATTAAACAGAATTTTAGCTCCAAAATGATTATTTTTTTTACTCTTAAAGTGTATATAGACACAAAAGCAAAAATATATTGCAGAGCGGGCCGAGCGGTCCAGCAAAAGTGGCAGTTAGAGGGTTGAGACAAACCATTTAACACTGGCAGGGTGCTTACAATGGTTAATTTTGTTCTTTTGGGTAAAACCTTTATTTCAAAAGGCAAAATAAAACATTTTCATGTAACTGCTTAAAGAGTTTTAGCTGGACTTAAGATTGAATTTGTTAGTCAAGTCCATCTAAATCTGCTAGTCCATCTAACACTACCCTCTCCACAGGATGAAAATGCTGCTGTCCATGGGTGGCCCCGTTGCTCCTCCATAGAGTGAAGCAGGGGCGGACTGACCACATGAGCAGTCGAGCACTGCCCAAGGGGGCCCCTTCATAAACCCCCCCCCCCCCCCTGCTCTTTTCCTCCCCCCCCTCTTCCTACCCCCCAT
>NW_017306502.1:707286-708412 GCF_000935625.1 Nanorana parkeri
GGAGATGCTGCTGTTTAAAGCGGCGACAGCAGTGCCCCCTGCCTTCCAGGCCCGCCAGACACTGCTGTCGCCACTTTAACAGCCGCATCTCCTAGTTTGGCAGCAGCGCGACATGACGGAGAAGAGCCCCGAGATTGTGGGGGTGTACAGGGATGTTCCAAGGCGGACCTTCTGCTGGTGCGCTTGCACGAGGGCCGCTTAGATCTGGTCCCAGCAAGCAGAGAATTTATCTTCAAATAAACAACGTTCATCAGTGCAGGACAGGTGAATTTTTGACTTTTTGGGGGACAGAGTTTCCTTAGGTGGTATTAAGTGCTAACTTTCGTGTGGGGGTGTCCGTTGGTCAAAGTATCCTAACCACTGTACTCTGCATCACACCGCTGATCTCTGTACTCTGCGTCACACCCTGATCTCTGTACTCTGCATCACACCCTGACCTTTGCACTCTGCGTCACACCCTGACCTCTGTGCATTACACCCAAACGTCTCCAAACTGTGTCACACCGCTGAGCTCTGTACTCTGTGTCACACCGCTGAGCTCTGTACTCTGCGTCACACCGCTGAGCTCTGTACTCTGCCCCACACCGCTGAGCTCTGCACTCTGCGTTACACCGCTGACCTCTGTACTCTGCGTTAACTGCTGACATCTGCACTCTGCATTACACTGCTGACTTCTGTACTCTGCCTTACAACTGACCTCTTCAGCTTGGAAATAACATTCTTCAAATTGATTCAGCTGTGTTACGTCCTGCGCAGCAGCCTTCTGTGGAACCACCCGGCACCTGCTTACAGCGTTTTTGCCGCCTGCACATCTCCCTCTCCTGAGATCCTCTGTACCCCTCCTGAGGCCCACCGCACCCCTCCTGAGACCCTCTGCACAAGACATCAGGCCGGCATTACGGAGCAGAGAGGCAGAACAGAGTATGTACCAAATTCATATACTATTATTCTGCATTGCTTTATAATGTTTTGCTGAGATTTGTAGTCCTCAACAGATGATGGCATTCTGCATTAGAGTGTAAACTCCTCTGTACAGAGACTGCTGTGACTGGTTCAGTGTTCTCTGTGACTATGGGGGGACACTAGAGTGTAAGCTCCTTTAGTGCAGAGAGAGCTGGGGGGGGGG
>NW_017306502.1:708454-713116 GCF_000935625.1 Nanorana parkeri
GAGAGCAGAAAGGGGAGGCCCCGAGAAAAAATCTTGCACTAGGGCCTTTGTTCCTTAGGTTTGCCACTGCCTCCCATCCACAGCTTGATTTATTTGATTTAGGACTACAGAGCCTCTGCCAGGCCTTTATTCATTTTAAGGTAGATATTAGACTGTGTCATAGTGATCTTCAACAATAATCAATGTATGGGCAGAATGACAGTTGAGAACCCCTCTTAATAACACAGCAATCTACAATAAATGTTTGTTTTTTTACACAGATTACACTCTAATGCAGATTGTATATTTTCTATTCAGAATGCACACACTATGTAAGAGAGTAAAACAGAATAGTCAGTATCAGTGCATGTTTTATGAATTCACATTAGCCATCCATAGAAATTGAGGCATTTGCCGCTGTACATCAATTACCTATTGATTGTCTGAGAGTTATGTCTACAAGGAAAGCAGAAGGAACACTTGGCACTAGTGCACAAAGCACTTTGCGTGAGCAAAGTCTAAGTGCTAAGCTGCTGACACAGCAATAAACATTTGTTATCTTGTCTGTACCAAATACATTCATTTATAAGAGCACCTTGAATTAAGTTGCATCACATACATTGAATGGAATGACATCATTTATAGATGACATACAGAATAAAACAATCTTTCTACTTGTAGTAGAATTATAGGTTGCATCTGTAATTCAACATGCAGAGCTCTTCTATGAAAACTATGTGAAAGATTTATGGTGGCCTAAATTTATGCAATTTAAAAAAATATATGTTTTAAGTTGTTGGATATAATGTAACCTTATGTCTAACAGGTGCTGAATATACCAGTGCATTTGCGTTAAAGAGACACTGTAAGCTTGTCCATGCAAGACAAAGTTAGAGCGCGCCAGTGATACCCACCTTACCAGTACTCCCTCACAGCTCCTGCCTCCACTGCAGACAGCAGTTACATCCAAGGTGTCAGATGGTGTTGAACACTATAGAGAGTAGTGACATTACTCCCCCAGTCATGTGACAGTGCAATTGGTTGCTACACCTGAGCATTGTCACATGGGAGGAGGCCACATGCTACTCCATACCTGGAAGTACCAGTATAGTCATGACAGAGGCAGTAGCTATGAGGGAGCACTGGTAAGTTTAGTATAACTGGTGCAGAGGGAGAGAGAGGGATTAGCCCTTTCCAAAGGGGCAAGGGGGACGATCTACCATTATTCATGGTGTCCTCATGGTCTGGAGTCCTGTTGTGCAAAAGCACTGGAACGGTAGATTAAAGCCCAAATGAACTTTCAGTTGAAATCAGCTAAATACGTTTCAGGTGCATCAAACAAAGTGTTACTAAATATTACCTATAGCTTTGCAATCAGGAAAACCCATGACTGCTGATTGGAGAGCTCTAGCTCTGACTCAATGTGGGACTTGTCAGACCTCTGCACACCACACAGAGAGCAAGGGTCCCACCTTACTTTTTAACTCTGACCCTTCCCGGTGCTTTGATTAGATTTCTGCTTTAAGGTATGACTGTAATTAGGCTATGGACATTCAAACATTTACATATTCTTATAAAGCAGAACATTCATTAAATAAAAGCACTCACTGACTCTTTTAGATGGAGGCATTGTGAAGCAATTCTGCCCAAAATCCACAGCAGAATTAAAGTCATTCTCTTAGCAGCTCTGCTAACTCTGCTCACCTCTCCCAACAGAAACTCAGCAGTAGACATGTAAATTCTGTTTGTTTCCGAATAGATAGTTGTAAGGTCATGTGACTTTTTTCCGAAATGAAACTTTGGATATATCCGAAATACGAATAACTAACTAAATGAAATTTAGGATCTGAAATCCAAAAAACGAAAGAAATAAAAATTCAAATAGGTACAAAACTAAACACATTTTTTGCGCTGTTACTTGTCTACTCAGCAGCCTTCTATTTGTAATGCAATTACTATAATTATATTGTAATTTGTAATGTATACACTGAAGAGGTTCTCTAGGAGGAAAAAGAAGAGTGATCTGAGCTGCTGAGACAACCAGTTTGAATTACTTTAGTGCGCGAGTGCTCCCCGTTTAAAAGTCTAGACAATGTCATGATTATTGCCTACCTGACATGGCTTTGCTCAAATTGTTCCCCCTTAAGCCTATATTATTTGGCACATTTGGAATCTTATACCACATGACACTTTTGGTGAGCCAGTCTTGTAGAATCTTCCCATTAACCGCTTATCTGAACAATAGAGAACTGCTTTGTCATAGATTGAATGTAGAGGAATTGTTTTACATGGCAACCCCATGCCATGAAGTATATGATAGATAAAAATTATTGTGGAAACTTAAATATATAACACTAGGGGCAGATATCTTTTTTTTAAATGCCCCCACTAACAAAACACTATAAATTGTCCACTATAAATTAACTTTACCAATTGTTGTTTAATTGTACATTAATTGTACATTAATAATAGAATGCCTGCCTATGTAATACAGGTACATAGGACTTTATATGTTTATCACAATGGCTTACATGCTCTTTGAAGTCTAGGAGCATATGACTCACAGTGGCAAGTATAAGTGTCAAGTGATCAACTTTTTGTTGATACGCTTCAAGTATGTTAACAAATGTGGTAGTGTGAACTAGTATACCCATGTGGTATTTATCCGGTGTTTGCGTCCAGGATTCACTAAAGGGTATCTATGGTCAGAAACTAAAAGTAATTATATTTTCTATGTTGAATTTCCATAACTTCTATCCCACACCTAATATCTAAAAGTGTGTAAACTTACTTATTGAAGAAACCCATTGGATGTACTTGCTCAATGCGGTGACATCATTTTACTCAGCCCTCTGAATACGCACTGCCTTGTGTCAAACGCTAACTAAGCCTGCCTTCTGAACTACAACCCAATGTCGGAACAATGTAACTTTATCATTTGCTGGAAGCAATGCACTATGGGCTATGTAGTCTTGAGAAATTGAGACTGCATCAGATCAATCAGCAGGCAACGAGATGCAAAGCACCAGTAGTCATAATGTTACTGTTCATAATCAAACTGGAAGATCTTAATTTAACCCACTAACATCTAGATGGGAGCACTGCTGTAAGATCTTAACCCTAGGTTAACCACCCTTATAGAGATTTCAGTTAAGATGCTACATAGAATTTAGAATCAACAACAATATCCCTGCAACGTGTTTTATAGGATGTCTACAAATGGTGATGGTGGCTGGTCCAAGTTGTTGCAATGGCTGCTGGGACCTACATGGTGTAAAAATGGAAAATACTGAGAATATAATTTGTTGTTTCATTTCGAAAGGTCATCTTCAGGCTCTAGATTTCCTTCCAGTTTTCCCCTCCCCCTCACTGGACTGCCCGCTGACCCTTTAAAAAAAAAATCTTTATGCTCACCTTTTTTCCAGTTGTCTTTGGTTCTGTCTATTGACATTACAGACCCTTTTCACACACTTCTTTCTTTGGTGATGGGTGGATCCTAAATGCTTCACAGAGCAGCACCACATAATCATATGGCACTGCTCTCTGCAGCATTCTATTACCGTGTTTCCCCGAAAATAAGACGCTGTCTTATATTTTTTTGGCTCAAAAAAACACTCTAGGTCTTATTTTCGGGGTAGGGCTTATTTTTTTTATTTTAATGTACAACAATCAACAGTTATTCCTCTACAACAGTCTACATGTATTCATGTACAAAAATATTGTGATCAAGGGTGTCGTACCTTTCCAAGAGCAATTTGCCAACCAATCGCTGGCCAGAATGAGCGAAGCGCGCTTTCACTATCGATTCCTCACAGGCGGAGTGCATTTGGTATCACTGCACCTGTGACAGGAGTCGGCACTATAGAGGAAGCATCGGCTTATGCGGCTCTGCTCCCTCCGGTGCCGCCTTGCTTCCTCTAGCGCTGGCTTCGTTGGCACCGCCGATTCTCTCCCACGGCTCTTCAAGTTCCCCCTTATGTCACCGCCCTGGGAATGGTCACAACTAGGTCTTATTTTCAGGGTAGGTCTTATAGTTTAGCAATTCCCAAAAATAGTACTAGGTCTTATTTTCGGGGTAGGTCTTATTTTCGGGGAAACAGGGTATAAGTCCAGGGCCATGAAGCCCTAAGCTCACACAATGCTTGATCAACGACTGGTTAAGTGTGGGGCACAGTGATAGAGATAGGGTGAATATGGCAACCAGAGCTGCTTTTTTATATTTGAAAGCCAGAGTTTTAAAGCTTCCCTTATGAAAAGTAACCAAGAAGCTATGCCTGACATAGTTAAAAAAAATCCTGGTTACTTTAACTTTGTCATAACCCAAGTGCCTATGTTGTTTGTTTGGTAACACTTTGATACTTCTGGTAATAATTGTTTAAATTCTATCTTATACATTAGCAGGTTTACTTCCACCCAGCTATATGCCATATTTTGTTCACATGGCACTAGTGCCCCTAGATGGCGCTTAGATGTATTGGAAATTCCTATGCTCCTCAATGCCATCTAGGTGTGCTAGTGCCCCTTAACCTATAAATCTCTTTCTCTGGTGTATTACTTTTTTTGCACAGAATCCTTAATAAGATTTTTGGAATTAAAAAAATTATAACCTATAATTTCTACCCCAGCCGTTTTGTTATTGAAAGCCCAAATTCACAAAAAAAGCATATACAGTAAGCTAGACAT
>NW_017306502.1:713233-741977 GCF_000935625.1 Nanorana parkeri
GGACCTAGTGTATTCAGTAATCAGCCCTCCGTAATAAACCTAGTCTGCAACACCCTCTCTGCAGTACAAATCTGTGAGGACGCTCCTGCTTAGGGGTGTGGCTGTTTCTCAGCTATTCCAGCACAGAACACTGGGGGAAAAAGAAGGAGCAGTTACACTGAAATACAACATAGCTAAACTGGAAAGTGAGCTGAATTGGAGAATTTTTCCAAATCAGCTATTTTGTCCTAGATAGTTCACTGTTCCTGCCTTCTCCAAACTCTTCACCCTTTTGTGAATAACCCTGTGTGTGTCTCTTCTGCAATAAAAGCTTCTCTTCTCTGAATGTCACAAGATAGGAGTAGTCTTGAGGTGCCAGAGACTGGACCGGATTTACCCTGCCTACCGCCCCAAGGCCAGATCCCGCAATGCGCCATATGTAATCATTTTTTTATCAATTTTTTTTCACTTAACTTTATTGCTTTTACACAGGAGCTAACAAGCCCATGTGTGATAGCATTTGGAGGTGACAGGTTCTCTTTATTGAACCTGTCACCTCCAATACAGGAGTTCTAGCACAGCACTGTGCTGGAACTCCTGTTACAGGTGAGAGGGGAAGAGCACAACTCTCCCCTCTCACTGTCTACACGGAGCGGCAGGGTTGAACTCTGCCGCTCTGCTCACCGCTCTCCATCCTGAGGACGTTGGTGGCCAGCGAGGAGAGGACGGAGCCAGGAGACGGAGACGGGAGGACGCAGCACGGAGAGAGGTAGGTGCAGGGGAGGGAGGGGTGCAGAGGGAGGATGGACAGGCTGCAGTCTAATTACAAGTCATCTCGCAACATCGCCGAGATCACTTGTAAAGAAACAAGCGGCTTCCCCCATTCTTAATTTAGCCCTGCTTGTGCAAAGCAGGGCTAAATGTAGAAAACAAATTACCGCCCGGAACTCCATGTTCCGGACGTCGGGCGACTTCAAACGTGTGCCGCCCTTCTTCTCTGTGCCGCCCCGAGGCCGGGCCTCGGTGGCCTTGCCGGGAATCCAAGGTAAATGCATCTAGAAATCTGTATTTCTTATGCAGCATGCTAGACAGTGTTGAAGAGAATGGGAGGGACTGAGCAGGGTGTTTACATCATTTCTTTAAGCCAGTGTTCCTCAACCTTTTTTCAGTCATGGTTCCTTTTAAATGTATGCAAAATCTCAAGGCACCCCAGGCTAAAATGTAAAAAACATAAACATAAAAAAATTTTGTATGGACGCCCAGAATCCATGACCCCCCTTTTACATCAGGAGTAACCCTCCCTTCACATCAAAGTCTTCAGTTCCCTTTTCACATCAGAGTCCTACCAACACAATGGAGTGTAGTCTGTGGCAGCATGGCAGAGGACGGGAAACATAACATGCCTGGACAGAGTGGAACTTTTGTCCTGTTTTTGAATGACTACCACCCTCACTGGGTTAGCGTCATTGAATTCCATGGTGCTGTTGGCTGGCCCTCCGGCACCATAAAAACGATGCTATGCAAAACTTTTGAGGCACCCCTGCGGAAGACATCCCTGATTTTTTTTTTGGGGGGGGGTGGGGGTTTGACGACCAGGGTAACGACCAGGGCACCAGCTGCAGAACCAATAGTAAAAGTTTTGACATATCTCAGTGGGTGTCGGAGAGCAGAGTAGAGTAGTACAGAGGCTAGAAAGATTAAATGTAAACAAATCCCCTGGACCTGACAGGTTACATCTGTGGGTGCTCAAGGCAGAACTTAGGCAGGTCATAGGCAGACCACTGTACATAATCTTTATGGACACTTTAATGACTGGTACGCTACCGGATGATTGGTGGAGAGCATACGTGGTACCAATATACACAAACGGGAAACAGAGTTCACCGGGTAACTATAGGCCAGTCAGCTTAACGTTAATAGTGTGCAAAATATTCGAAGGCATGATAAGAGACTATATGCTGCAATTTGCAAATAAAATATTATAAGTAGAAACCAACATGGCTTCATGAAAGAGCGTTCTTGTCAGACCAATCTATTAATTTTTATGAAGATGTCAGTATTAATTTAGACAGAGGATTACCAGTAGACGTGGTGTATCTGGACTTTGCTAAAGCATTCGATACATTACCCCACAAACGTTTGACCCAGAAACTAAGGTCTATCTTTTTGGAGAAAATTGTATATACATGGGTGGAAAACTGGCTGCAAGTACATACCCAGAGGGTAGTTATAAATGGTTCATCCTCTAATTAGGCAAAAGTCGGGAGTGGAGTGCCCCAGTGGTCGGTCCAATCTTGTTTATCCTATGCATCAATGACATAGAGATTGGGATAGATAGTTCGATCTCCATTTTTGTCAGTACTAAAATTTGTAGGGCAGCATATTCCAAACAGGAGATAACTGCACTTCAACAAGACCTGGGTAAAATTGAAGCATGGGCTACACATTGGCAATTGCGATTTAATGTTGAAAAATGCAAGGTAATGCACATGGGTGCAAAGAACGAGTGTGCAAACTACTATCTGGGGAAGAAAGACCTGGGGGTGCTTATAGATCGCATGTATTGCCAAGCTGTGGTCAACAAAGCAAACTGGATACTGTCCTGCATTAAAAGAGGGATTGTAGCAAGGGATAAAAGAATAATACTACCACTACATAAATCACTAGTTCGGCCTCATCATAAGTATGCAGTGCAATTTTGGTAGTGAACTTTTAGGAAAGATGTCCTAGAGCTTGAGAGAGTTGAAAGAAGGGCAACAAAATTAAATTAAGGGATAGAAGGCGTGAGCTATGAAGACCGCCTTCGACAAATAAACATATTCTCCTTAGAGAAGAGGTGCTTAAGAGGAGACCTTATTGCAGTCTTCAAAATCATCAATGGGGACAACAAAATTCGAAACAAGTTGTTTTCTCAGAGAACAGTATTGAGAACATGCGGACATAACAAGAGGTTAGAAAAAAGGGGGTTCAATCTTAGAAAATGTAAGGGGGTTTTTACTGTGCGAGTAGTAAAAATATGGAATTCCCTTCCACAGGCAGTGGTATCCACTGATAGCGTAGATAAGTTCGAGAAACTTCTAGATGAGTTCCTTCAGTCACTGAATATATGGTAGGTGTTTAAATCTGTATACAGTATATACAGGTGAAACTCGAATAATTAGAATATCGTGCAAAAGTAATTGCAGTAAGTGCTGCAAAAGGGGCCCAAACCAAGTACTGAGTACATATGCTTGCTTGTACTATTCAGAGGTCCGATATTGTTCAGTTACTATGTTACTTTTTATTTTATTGTCCAGAAGTCTGTAATATCAGACATAGCATTTGGAACATGTTTCTTTACTGATGCCATTAACATTAGTTGTTTGGCAGCCATAGCACATTCTTCAACTCTTGCATTGCTTATAATAAAGTTCGGAAAGTGTACTAACTATAAACTTCTAAAATAAAAGCACACGGCCTCTATCTGTAGGGACAACTAGATACATCTGTGCTCTCAAGTGTATCTATCCACAATGCAGCTACCGCCTGTAATGCAACAATTAGGTATATACTTTCCAGTAGGATCACAACTGCAAACGTCACTTATGGTACTTAGGAATATGAGAGTTAATCAGTATTTTCAAGTAATTCAAACTATAAGTAAGAGATCAATTTCCACTTTCAAGCAACGCATTATCATACAGCAAAGCTCATCAGCTCAAAGGTAGCGAATCTCAGTAATGATTCCAGCAAAATGGACTGGTCAATGCATTGTAACGCATAACCTCAACATGCGTTGCTCAGATAATATCCCAGTTCATCAATATGCATAGAGGAGTTTTCAAACTATAACTGAAGGTAATCTAGATGTTCTATCACTTCAAGAGTTAACAAAGATATACAAAAATCCTTGGAAAATTAGAGAGTACTTGCGTTGGGTAGAATTCCTTTTAAGTGGCTCTTCCTCAGCAATGTGGATTGAAGCTGATCCAAGGCACTGACTCTGTGGAAGCTATTTAGAGCAAATGATCTAGCTGAGCTCACTGCAGTCAGGTGCTGAGCTGATCTAAGGCAGAACTGAATAGCAGAATCCTGGAGAACAGTGGCAGCTTCAGTGGAAGTGTACAAAGGGTCGTAGCAGCTACCCGGCGTCTGCTGTAGTGCTCGAACGCCGAGCAATTGAAAGTCTGCAGCTTAAGCCGCCTACTGAGGAGGAGCTGTGTGACGTCGCGGGAAGGTGAGCGGAGCTCCCCGCCGGTCCCAGAATGCCCGAGAACCTGACCAGGTGAGTACATTACACCACCTCTGCTATCCAGATTTGGATGTGGCTGTTGTTTTTTCTTATTTTAAAGTAGAACTCAGGGGTGAATTATTCTCAACCATTCAGTAGGGCTGGATCCTGCACTGCAAGGGTTAAGTGCTCATTTTCATCTAGGGAAGGAAGTAGCCCCACTGCATGGAATAAGAATGATTCTGCCTGGAGTTCTTCTTTATTTATTTTTATTTAAAATCAGCTTTATTGTAGAAATGTAAAATACAACATGGTAGCATCCATCGCCACCCACGGACATCGAATAGTTATGATTATGACATGTAGTGTACTAATATCTCCAGAAGTCAGCAGTCCATCTGGTAAGTGAACAAATTACACAAGCAAACTTGTCTGTATGCAACAGTGATAAAAACTTAAGAGCCAAAACCTGAATGTGTTGGAGATATGCCTGAAAGAAGAGTGTTACGTATCTTAGGGGAGTCTGAGTTGATGAGGGCGGCCTCTCTCACAGCTCCGGTCCCGGAGCACCTGGATTGGTTACAGGGGCGCCGGGGCACAGAGGGGCAAGGGTGCCAAAGGCTGGTTAGCCTGTTGCGTCTGTGAGATGGGATGGAAATGCGTAGATCCAAGCAGGAAGCAGGATGCGGATGCACCGAAGAGGATCCAGAAGGCTTTAGATCCGATGAGCTGAGGAAGCTGGAAGCAGAACACACAAGGCAGAAGGATCGTCGAGCAGGCCGAGGTCATCAAAGAGCTGGCAACGCAGTACAAGGGGTGAGGCAGAATCAAGGTCAAAAACAAGCCGGGGTCTTCAGGGAGCAAGCAACAACAGAGAGTAGTCCAAGCCGGGTCAGTAACGGGTAATCAGGATACAGAAAACACAGAACACAGGAAGCTGACGATCTGACAGCATAGGAGGATAGCTGAACACAGCCTTTATAGCCCAGTTGGCGCCAATTGTTCAAATGACACGTCGACGCGTGCTCGTGCGCACAAACACGCGCACGAACGTGAGCGTGACGCGCACGTACGTGCGCACGTCCTTGCAAAGACGCTGCTCCTATTATGGCTCTATGGTCCACAACAGGCGCCTGCGCATGCGCAGACGGCGACACTCGAACTCTGGCTTTCTGACAAAGAGCACAGTGTACTCCCTCAGCCATAGCACCTTAGCATACCATATTAAAAGAAATAGAATTATAATACAAATAACAAAGAAAAATTTTGTCTCGGCTCTGGAGTGTAGTATGTCTCGGCAAAGCTAGAGTGAAGAGAGGAAAAGAAGGGGTAGGAAAAATGAAAGAGTATAAGAGTAGTAAGTGAAAAAGCAGGCGAGAGAGAAAAGATAATAAAAAACCAGGAGGGGAAAGGTAAGCAGAGTTGGGAGTCCCATCCCATGGGCCCAGTGTGCTCACATCCAGCCAGATGGTGCTCAGGAGGAGAAATCAGTCAGGATTTGCAGTCATGACCCTAAGGTACATGTCAGCAGTTTGAAAGGAAGCACATGGTCTGCAGGTGGGTCGGAAAGTCAGTGTTTCGCATGGAGTTCTTCTTTAACAATTCCCGCACACAATAGTTACAATTCCTTTGTAATCTGTATGATTACTATTGTACTATAGCAATTGCTCCTCTAAAGGTTTTTTGTTACATTTGGCTACTATATAGGTTTGGTGTCCTACAATAAAAAAAAGTTACAGGATCATTAGTGAAATGATAGTGTACAGCTAACATACATAAAGGAATGGCGTGGAGCATATACTGTATAGCTTGAAGTACAATTTGCCATATATAATATACAGCACATAATACAGAGTGGAGCAGTGTGTAGTTTATATTGTACAGCACAGTGTACAGTTGAGTATATAATGTTCAGCCTAAAGTCCAGTTTGGAGTGTATAATAGAGAGCTGAGCAGTGTGGGATATACAGTATTATGTACACCACGGTGTACAGTATATAATGGCACAGTGTACAATATGGAGCACATAATGTACAGCATAGTATATAATGTGCAGTATATTTTGTAGTATACAATTTACAATAGAGTGTGCAGAGTGGAGCTGTGTCCCTGAGAATGACAGGTAGGGTGACATCTGGCTGTTGTCTGAAGAGCCAGGATCTGCTTTTGTTTCTCATGTTAGACATTAAACAGAAGTGGTGGAAGCCTGTTAACACCTTACTTCCCTATTCTCAATGAGAAGAAGGAAAGACGAGCTAGATCTAACAAGTTGTAAAAATCTTTGTGAATAAGGACAATTACTTCTAGTGCCTGTTTGTCAGAAAGAAGTTATAATAAGTGCAGAATTGAGCCAAGTTTTAACCATCGTAAAGCAGCAAATTAGTGTGCAAAACTTCTGGGATTCCACTCCAAAAAGTTTGTACAACATTGCATTAGTGGTCTATGGTTAGGCAGTTAGTGGTTAGTCAGTGCTGTGATCTATAGGGAATCTCTCTTCTCTCTCCTCTCTCCTCCACATGCACAAGATTAGCTGGCATTACTTCCCTCTGCCAACCAGTGCATCATATGTATTTTGACATCATGGTGCAATGATGCTATGGGACACTTTGATAAAAAAAAAAGTCACACCTGCAGTTTGCCACCATTTGTGTCAAAATCTGGGCATGCAGCTTTAAATGATGTTCTAGTGCCCTGGGTTGCCTAAAGGCATCAAGATCATGTGTTTAGTATACCAAGTGGCAGAACACTGGGCAGCTTTGGTCCCAGCTCTACTAAGGTGTTAGCAGCAGTAGTCATGAGCAAGGGGTAATAAGAGAAGAGGCCTTAATTCTAGAGATTTTACTGTAACACAAGAAAGACTTTTGAGACCTTAATTCCTGGTTTAAATATAGGTTCCTGAAACTGCTACTAGAATGTGCTAAAGTGTATGTAAACCTCAGCAGTGAACTTCTCTTATTTGCTCCATTATGGTTTATAAATATACCACAGAAAGTGTTTTGTTATATCCGCTATTAAAGTGACATTAAACCCTCAGATTTGTTAACATAAACCAATACTGTAATGTGTGCCTTACTGTAATCCATAGTAATAGCAGCAAAGAGAAGGGAAACAACCATGGATTACAGT
This sequence comes from Nanorana parkeri, assembly GCF_000935625.1. Lineage (NCBI taxonomy): Eukaryota > Metazoa > Chordata > Amphibia > Anura > Dicroglossidae > Nanorana > Nanorana parkeri. The sequence goes on from NW_017306502.1 coordinate 720,549, forward strand.
AAGGCACACATTACAGTATTGTTTATGTTAAAAAATCTGAGGGTTTAATGTCACTTTAAGTTCAAAAAAATACCTGTTGATATAATCAGAAATTCAGAGCTGTCCTGTTCACTGTGACTGTGTTATCTCAAGGGGTCTAATCAGCTATCCCCAAGGATCCCAACCTCAAGTAAACTTCATCCATCCACTCTATTTATCATGGATGTGGCAATCAAGTGATGGCCACCTTTAACCTGAACTGTGCATCTGTCTCTGTGACTGGACTGCACACAAGTGTTCTTGGTGTTGTATTACCTATCTAGACCTCCATTGCAGGTTACATGTAGATTATAATCTTTCTCAGCATGAGGCTAGCTGTAATGGATCCCTTTCTCCTCCTCCAATATGCCCAGCTTTTTGGTCTGTCTGTCAGGGGATCCCAGTGCAGGTGACCCCACACCTGCACAGGTGCCCTTACAGGCAGACCAAACACATGTGACCACACGGACCAGGTAAGTATGGTATATATAAATATTTTAATAAACCTAGCAAGCTAACTAAAACAATCCACAACAGGCATAAACCAAAAATGTAACAACACAGGAAACCGGGTAACACAGGAAACAGGGTACTAAAATAGCATGCAAATCTCAGGGTCTCAGGGTTCAGGCCAGAGGACTCAGACAACAGAGGAAAGCAACAAAATCCTGAGCCAAGGTCCAGACTGCAGGGAGGGTTTAAATACTCTCCCAGGAGTATTACCTAATGGGCTGATTCCTGACAGCTGGGAGACACCCACAGGTGAGCACTGGAGCTGCAGGTTCCAGCACCACCCAGTGGTGGTCTGGCACCTAGCAGCCCCTGGCTGCCTGGAGAATCCTGCAGGTGAGCCCAGGAACTGCATGGCTCAGCTCCAGCGCCACCTGGAGGCGCTCTGGATCCTAACACAGTCTTTTATGTGTCCCTTTCAATGTCACAGCAGATAACACTTCTGAGTCTCATGCCAAAATTGCAACATCTGGCACCCAGCACATGATGTACAGAAAGACATAATGCATTCCAGATGATCTGCCAAAGTACGTTAGCATATTCTGCAATGGTTCATCAGGACCTACCATTTTGCTAATTCAAATACAGAGGGCGTATTTAATAAATAGGCAGTGTGAACAGCAATGATAAACATGTAAAGATCAGCACTCTATAGCAACTTGAGTAAGTTGCTATAGAGTGAGAGAAGAAAGAAAGATAAGAATGATGCTTCTTGTAAAATGATTAATACTTATGGCGATCTACCAGTGTTTGCTTTGCGATCGACTTAGTCGATCGCGATCGATGTAATGGGCACCCCTGCTCTAAATCATTAGAGGACACAGTAGTGACGTGGAGGCCAAAGGATGGAACCACAGTGTGCACAGGGGGACCAAGCATCTGTGTCAGATGCTGAACGTGAGGTTCTCTGTCAAAGACCATTGAGGCCCCACATCCAAGGTGTTGTCCAAACCTCAAGATAAGCCCCATTCCCAGGAATGTCCCCTCCTGTGGCTTAAAAGAGGACTATAGCCAAACCTTTTTTGGCTTTAGTTCTTTTAGGTCACAGGAGTACATTTACTAATCTTATCCTGTGGCACAAAGTCAGCATATAGTGGGCTACTGCCCACTATATGCTGACAGCGCAGAACCATGCAGCAGCCTAGAAAGATCCTGACAATATTGTTGGGATCCACCAGCTAACTGATTGACAGCTGGCGCTACCTCTCTAGAGCCAGAGCCAGCTGTAAACACCCTCTCCCCTGTCTATCCCTCCAATGAGCACTGGAGGAAAAGGGGAGTGGGGAATCCCTGTGGGTAGAGGTGACTGACAATCACAGTTCTCTGCAGGGAGAAGCCATGAGCTGAGCAATCAGCAGTTTGTGATCGCTCTGTTCTCGATCTATAGAGCTGGCATGTGACACCTGCAGTCACATCAACGATTAGGAAGAGTACATTTTACTCTCCCAATAAGTCTCCTTTAGGATGATCTCTTAATAAATGAAAGTACTCAGCTCTGTGATCAAGCCATAATGGTGGAGCTTGTGAGAATGTAAAGTTGTGTGTTAGTGTAAAGCTTATTCATGCTCATGGATTAATAAACAGCATATGGAATATATATCCCTGAAGTGTAGCTCCCCCTTTTTACACTTGGATTTAGTTCTTAGCTATAGTTACTAGTTGCATAAACATTCTCTCATTGGTTAACTTTAATATCTGCAGATCGGTCAGTTTATATGTGCTGTTATTGGCCATTGTTATATAATTATTGCTATGTAATGACCCCTCTCCAATATATGGAGGTTGGGTTGCACTTGTGTCTGTGTGTTGCCTGTAACCACCTGCTATAGCAAGTAAAATAAATAATATAATTTTAATGTTGATTGATCCTTAACCCAGCTAAGAGGATTAGGGCATTAATTAGGTCTGGTTAGGGTTAATTAAGGCATAATAGAGCTCATATTGTGTGCAGATTAAATGACAAGCATTTGATGTACATGCAGACATTACAACATAATGCAATGTAACAATTGTTTTACAATGTTTTTATTAATGAAGCCTGAAAATGCTGTTTGGAGGCTTAATTCAAGGAGTAGCTGCTGTCAGTCTGGGCCCCACTGATTATAGTGAGTAAAGTAGGGTATAAGCCCTAGATGTTTGAGGTACACAAGCTCTTTGGATTTGTTTTGGTATAATGTATGTCCAAGGTCCTTTTCTTGATCCATCAGATTTTGTGTAGATAGGGCAGTGGCTCTCATGTCTATGGGCAGTGGCAGGCACCATGCCAATCATTTTTCAAAGACCTTAAAACAATGGTATTCTACGGAAGAGCCCTGGGGCCATGCTTAAAAAAATAATTAAACAGAATTCTGAGATTGAAAGTCAGAATTCTGACATTATAATGCTGGTAGTAGCCTCTAAAGAGTGTTTTGATTGGTAAGATTATAGGACCAATGAGCAACAGTGTAATAACCACCCATGTTGCACACTGACTATCTATCTATAGACAGACTGTGCATGAGCTTTGTAACTGCTTTGTCTCCTTGGTATCTGCAAGTGCCCATATCAATAAAAATACAGTATAGTCAGACTGTGCAAAAGCTTTATAAAAGCAGTGTCTTCTTGTTATCTTTGAGTACATATTGGGGCTAAACAGCGTTCTCTATCTCCATTGCTGTATTGGTATCTCCTTCAATGCATTGATTGTCTGTGCTGGCATAGTGGGGTCTTGATATCTTCCTGGTCTGTCATATTGATATTTGGCAGGCATTAAACAGAGTTGTGGACAAGAGCAGCATCATTATCTGGAACAGCAAACCGGTAACCTTCATATGCCATCTAAAGCAGAGAGCTGCAACATAAAGAGTCCTGCTGAAAATATGCAGGGGGATCACTGCATGCCTATGCCTTAGAATACTGTTCCAACACTCTGCCTTAGTTTGGTGAGGCTGGTATTCAAAAGGCTGATGTGCCAGTAGGAGGGGGGGTGTTTGTGGTCAGCAGCGAGAAACCTGTATAGTTATGCTGGCAATGTACAGTAGACATTCTGAGACACAGCCATTCTGGAAAGATATAAATAAAATATGGGACTGTCCTGGAAAATCCAGGACAGTTGATAAGCATGAATATACACGGGAGAGCTGAACTGTTTAACAAAAAACCATAGCATTTGAGCTCGATCTTGTCACCTACAATAGGAAAACAATATATACAATTTATTGTATGTACTAGCACAATGATAATTTCAAAGGGGTGAACCAAAGGTAAAATAGCCAGACATTATGCATACTGCATACTATATATCGGATCACAGTCTGGGCATGGACTGTGTGGATTACCTGCACTGGGTTAAGACTGGCTGACAGTGGATAAATCAGCCTCCAAGGTGCAGGGCCGCCGTCAGGGGGGTTGGTTACGTGACATCACTTCCGGTCCAGCGGGTCGGGTGTGCAGGTAAGTGGCGGATCCGGGGGGGGGAGCCGCTGCCGTCCTGGCGGGGAGGAGAGCGGAGCCACTGTCCTTCTGTGAGTTTCAGGATGACAGCGGCTGTGTGCGTGGCCGATCGGAGGATCGGTAAGTATCATTAATATTTACCGGTCCTCCGTGTGCAGCACACACACTGGAGCGATCGTCTGATCACTCCAGTGTTTGTAAATAACTGGGGACACATAGTGCTATGTCACCAGTTATACAGTAAGGTGCACACGAAATGGGCTTTGAACAGTAAAACAGTAGAAAGGCATCATGGCACACTCACAAACCAGCATGTAAAACAACTTGTCTCACCACTAAGGATAATAACAGAGAGAATTCTGACTTTTAATCTCAGAATTCTGCCTTTCAATCTCAGAATTCTGCCTTTCAATCTCAGAATTCTGACTTTTAATCTCAGAATTCTGACTTTCAATCTCAGAATTCTGACTTTTCGGTCGGGCACTGCTATGCACACATACGATTATTGGACGAAAAGTCGATCGCATACGAAAATCGTCCGATAATCGTAAGGTGTATGGGCACCTTAAGAGACATTTGGGTGGCAAAGGAATGTCGTAGTCCTTAGGAGCAGGGTCCGGGTCACAATCGTGATCTCGGCAGCCTTGTTCCTATCTGCTTGTCTGGTTGCTTTTCCGTTTCCTCCTGTTAGGAATTCTTGAGCAATCTGATGTCTATGGCTAAGCTAAATGTCAACAGGACAAAAAGATATATTGCTTTTATGTGGGAATCAGCATTAATAACAATGCTTCATAGTTATATGCAAACTATGGTGTATGTTATATCTTTCACAGAATTCATACAGCTCCTTTTCTTTGCTGTATTTATATTACATTTAAAAACATGAGATGTAACATTATTCCCCGATACTGAACACAACAGCCTGACTTGAAGAGCTGGCAGCCAATTTGAATGTCCTAAAAATATGGAGTTGAAATATTCATTGAATAGCACAAGCTGTAATCCTTCCCTGGGGCTCTTGTGCTAGATTGTGGAGTAAACTGTTAAACAGTAAAAGAAGGATGGTGAAAATGTATTCGAAAACGTTGGGTAAATTTAAGGCATCATTCAGAAAACTAAAGCTGGCCATACATTCCTGTTTGGCTGTAAACCTATCTTTGGGGGGCTCTGTTGGCAACTCGTTTGTTGGCTTGACAAACTTCAACTGAAGAATCGAAGCAGCTGGGTGGAAAATTGCCGATCCAACACAGCCAATGAGCAGAAGTCACTGTTCTGGTATTCTGACAGCTGTATTCGCCTCTTGAACTAGCCGACCCTGACCTGCACTCTTGCACTTGCCACCACAGCACCCTTCATGTACTCTTGCATGTGCTAGAACTGCACCCAATGCAATGGCGTCACTAGGGGGTTGCGGGAGGTGTGGCCTGCACCCGGGTGACACCATTGGAGAAAAGTCTCTGAAAAGTCTGGCACTCGGTCACACTTGAGAGGAGGATAAGGTATGCCGCCTGGTGAACGTCCCCTCCTCTCTATCTTGGTGATGGACACCGCCAGGTAACAGCTCATGGCGTTGCACGTGCTTGATGAGGTCACGCGCATGCGCGATGACATCACGGCAGGGTGTCACATGATACCCGCTCCAGGTGACACCCCGCCTCGGGAGGCCCTGACCTGATCACACTCTTGCACTTCCCTGTACGATGAACACTTTTGCTAATAAAATATTAAAGGAGAACTATGAGGTGAGTGCTTTTCACTCACCTCATATTTCTAGCCGACCTGTGACAATGAGACTGTCACAGGTCGGCTCAGTAGATCGGGAGGTGAGCGAACATATACTGGCGTTCGCTCACCTCTCGGTCCTGTCACGGCTCTCTGCCGTGACAGGGGAGGAGCTGGATTCCCCCCTTCCCGCCAGCGCTGACGGGGGAGGGGGCGGGTACAGCTGGCTCTGCCTCTATATAGGCAGAGCCAGCTTTCACTCACGCAGCTGGGCGGATCTCGACATCGATGTCGGGATCCGCTCCGGCTGCGGCGTCTCAGTATACCGCGAGCCGTAGCTCGCGGTATACTGAGCTTAGGGTAACGGGAGGATGCTAGTTTGTGTCCTCCCGTTACCCTAAGGAGAACTATGGGGAAAAGCCCTGACCCCATAGTTCTCCTTTAATTAGTTATACTGTAAATGTACAGTGACTGAGATGGTTTCATTTGCATACAATTACCTTAATGTTTTAGAAACACTGTTATAGACACCTGTCTTGGCAAAACATTTGTATTTCATTTGCTTGTGTAAAGTTACCCATAAGCATTAGATGACAGTTTACTAATGTCCATATTTTCACCTTAATGTATATGTATAGCCAAAACTTTTTTACATTTTGGGTAGCATAGGGAAGGTTTAAACCCCTGGCAATGTATTGTTTGCTGTTTATGTACCATTAGGGAAATTTCCCTTTACTTCCTGTCCCAGAGGTTCATCTCCCAAAGTTAAGGGAATTCCCCTGTTAGACAGTTGTCCCTGGAACAAGTGTCCCTATAGGAAGATTTCCCCTTATGTTTTGTTCTGGGGATAACCCTACAAGTTTGCATTTTCCCTCACTTTATGACTCTGTAGTAACAATTACCAGTACAAACAGAGGGAGAATCACCCCAATGGGTACACAGACAGCAATAAAAAATTGACATAAGTCTAACATAGGGATGGGCAAACTCCTGCCCCCCAGCTGTGGTGAAACTAAAAATCCCATGTATCTATCTGTGGGAGTCATGCATGTGGGAGAATCTTGCAATGCCTCACGGGATTTGTAATTCCACAAGAGCTGGAGGGCAAGAGTTTGACCATCCCTTGTCTAACCCTTTTCCACAACATGCAAAACTAATAGAAAACGTTTTTTTATCTAGAGATAGACTTTAAAATCCTATTAATTGAGTCTCAAAGCTTTGCAATCTACTAAGACACACTGGCAAGAATAAATAGCTCTTTAACATAGTGAATCAATGTTTTGGGTCTCTCGGAACTGTTTATCAAGTGTTTATCAAAAGCCATGTCATGGCTGTGAGAAGGTAAGTGCCATGACAGGCAAAGAACTTCTGGTTGAAGGCTGGGAGGAAGAAAGTTCCACTGGTCTAAGCAAAATGCCATAGCTGGATGGGAAGCCACTGTGTTAACATCTGTATATGTGGCCTCCCCCAAGCACTGAGTCTAAAACTAGACATACAACGACTGGTACTTAATCTGCTGTGATTAAATTGGAGGTGCAAGTGCTGGGTGAAAAATTCTCAGCCAAATAGTGACTTTATTCAATTAGATTCAGTCGCTGTTCAGTTATTCAGAAAATCACAGAATGATACCCAGGACCCCCCATACTTTAGTAACTGTACATATACTGTATATAATCCTTTGCAGAAGATGAAAAGATTTAGATCTACTGCACATTTATCTCAAAAGTCTGGAATTTTTCAAAATGTGTAAAGGACAGCACCTCTTTAATTATAAATGTCTAAAAGTGCCTTTTGTGATTAGAGCCACAAAATGTCCTCCCCAGTCCTTTGCTTTGGAAATAACTGGGGCCAATTGTTCTGTCCAGGAAAGTAATTTTTTTGCTGCCTGTTCATTTATTTTGGACATACAGTAGAGAATTGTAAGACAAGCATGTGCCAAGCATGTGCCATGAGTGGGTATGCAACCAGGTGCATGTCATGTGCAATGTATGCGTTCCTTGAACATGCGTTCGAGGGGGAATACAATTGTGCTAGATGTGAGCGAGTTGTCTGTTTGGAATCCCAGATTCTGGATCTAAGCAACAAACTGGCAACACTGAGGAGCATAAACAACATGGAAAAGAGTCTGGACTTAACGCACCAGGCTGTCGTGGAGGGGGGTCAGGCTGAGGAGGGGGGGTTGGAGCAGCGGGATCCAGAGGTGGGTAGATGGGTTACTGTTAGAAGGCGGGGGAGGGGGAAGAGTGCTAGAGAGGTCAGCCCTGATCTGATTCACCCCAATAAATTTGCCAAGTTGCAGGATATTGGGGACATCAGTTCAGGGGGGACACTGCTGGAGCACGACTCATCCTATATCCGCAGGGGGAGTGAAAGATCAGTTAGGGTCTGGAACTCACTGCCACAGGCGGTGATTTCAGCAAATAATGTGGAATTGTTCAAGAAACTTTTGGACGATTTCTTAAGGGACCGTAATATACAGGGGTACAGGTACTCCTAGAATGAGATCCTAATAGGTTGGACTTGATGGACTAATGTCTTTATTCAACCTCAAATACTATGTAACTATGTAAGAAATTGCTTCAAATCTGGGAACAAACCTGAGTTTCTGAAATACAGACGGTGTCAAGCTTGTGGTTCAGCAAAATATGAGGAAACAAAATTCCAAGAAGTGGCAAGAGTGAGAATGTAGAGGAGAAGGAGGAGAGGTTCTATAAGGGAAGTGCTGAGCTTGAAGTTGAATAGGTCAGTCACCCAAGAACTTTGACATGATGCCACCTAAGAAAAGGTACTGGGTGAACTCACAACAGGAATATGGAGGATGAGAAAGTAGAGGAGTAGGGAGAGTAAAGAATGTTGTTCTGTCTCAACCACCGGTTTATGCATTTAAAATTGTCTGTACAGATAGTACGACAACCTACTGAGCTGATGGTACGTAAGGTACTCACCAAGAAGCTGGTACAAGCACCAGCGTGTGTTATGACATGTGGTCCTGTCCTCAAAATTGCGGGCGAACATGCCCTGAATAATGGGCATGTGCATGCTGGAAATCATGCGCGTGTACATGTGTACGGAAATATGCGCGGATGTGTGCACAGAAACATGCACAAACGTGCTGAAGTTGGAATTAGTGCACGCAAACGTTACATGATGCACGTACACACATGTCTGCTCATTGGCGCCAGATCGACTATAAATTCAGAGTGAGTACTGAACTGAACCCATTGCTGACTGGTCTTCAACTGTTAACTGTGTTCCTTTTGCCCGTGATTCTGCTGACTTATGTTTGACTCTGGCTTACGTTCCTGACCTCTCCCAACTACCGATTTGCACCTTGAAGTTGGCATCAATCTCTCCTGTGTTTGACCCTGGCTTGTGACCCATTTTCCCTGCATCTACCAATTTGGCACTACTTCTCCATACCTGACCTTCTGTGTATGACCTTGGCTTGTGACCCCGACTACTATCCTGATCTTCCAGTGGCTCCATTCAGGCTCTGCTACCTTGACATCATGCTCCACCAGCCAACTCTAGATTAAGCCCTGTTAGACTGCTCAGTCTTCTGCCAGTTCCAGCTGTCACTTCCAGGTCATCACACTCTAGCTCCAGCACCGAATCTACACAAGTCACTGCATCAGCACTCGTTCTTCCCTGTACCTGCATTCCTCCTGTCTCCACCTCCAGATGAGTCGGACAAGTGGTTCAAGAGTAGCCCCCTGTTCAGCTTGGCTTCCTTCCAGATACGTGACATGGTATCCACAGACAGGGTCTAACTGACCAAGATGGTCAGCATTGCATCACGGAGTGGCCAAGGTTTTGGGGTACCCAGACACTCTGTAGGGTGACAGACCTAATGTGCAGGCATCCAACTATATGGGGTATTTTTAACTGAATGCAATTTTTATAGTCATTTTTTATCACACAAAAAGTCGTACACAACAGGTGCGACATCCAAAGGACTATTATCAGATGAAACAGAAAATCATTACTCTGTAAAGGATCATAAAAATTATTTTAATTCCATGCAAAGGTATAATTACTGCACCTAGGGGGAGAAACTAAGGCACAGAAACTGTAGAAATTGAAGCAGAACTCCAAGCAAATTTTTTCTTAACTCTGGCGGTAGGGCTACCCCCTTTTTGCAACGTGCTCTTTGTGGAGTTGGCTGGCTGCTACTCTGGTCCCTGAAGCCTGTCTCCTTCTCTGCTGCAGCGATGGTATGTCCCTCTACATTCTCACATCCTATACACTGTATAGAAAGAGAAGACTCAAATATCCTTAGACTGCTGTAGTGGAGGAGGAGAGATGCTCCAGGGACCAGTCTATGAGCAGGCTGGTAATTGTTGCACAATTGTTTATCCAATTGATATATATTTTTAAATAAAAATACACTAAAATCATTATTAGCACACACAAACACAACATAACTTCAAATATTCTTACTACAGGTGAAACTCGAATAATTAGAATATCGTGCAAAGTTCATTTATTTCACTAATGCAACTTAAAAGGTGAAACTAATATATGAGATAGACTCATTACACGCAAAGCAAGATAATTCAAGCCGTGATTTGTCATAATTGTGATGACTATGGCTTACAGCTCATGAAAACCCCAAGAACCCCAAATCCACAACCTCAGAAAATTAGAATATTACATGCAATCAATAAAACAAGGATTGTACATAGAACAATATCGGACCTCTGAAAAGTACAAGCATGCATATGTACTCAGTACTTGGTTTGGGCCCCTTTTGCAGCACTTACTGCAATTACTTTTGCACGATATTCTAATTATTCGAGTTTCACCTGTAAATGTTAATGATAAAACTGTATTGAGTTGATAAATAACAAATATTTTTAAAGTTTAAATCATGTCTTTTTGCTGTAAATAAGCGACTTAAGTTGAAAACCTTGGGGCTGTCTTTGCACCTTTGTGTTGTGGTAACACATGATTCACAGCTTGGTGAGTTAGAGCGACATTCATTTTGAGTGGCACCCTAACGCACCTTGCCAGAGCATCTTAACACGTTTATTTTCAGTGGATAGCAATGCACAGATGGGAACTTTCTGTGTGTTGTGGTGAGCTACATTGGAAAACAAAGGTTCATTTTTGTTTGTGTGCTGTGGTGCACTTGCACCCAATTACATGTGCCTGGGCTGTCTTAACACAAAGCACGTTAATGCACAAAATAACACACATTAAAGAGACACTCTTAGAAACTCAGGTTAGAAAGTTTGTTTTTTTGTTTATGTTTATTATGTCGGGCTTGGTCTGCCTTTTTGAATTTTAATATGCAAAATCTGTAATAAGTACAATTTTCAACAAAATAAAAGGGTCATGTAAGTTTTTGCCTGTGTTTGGGTGCATTGGCTGTGCATTCCAAATGAACGAATGTGCAACAAACCACAACACAGCGCAAAAGTATTATTCTAGTCTAAAATATTTCCTGAACCTCTCGTGTGCAGGAATATCTAATGTGTGTATGCAATTAGGGGCTAGTTTACAATTGAGCAAATTAAAGCTGGTTATGAATTGATGAGTGCGTTTGCCATTCATTTTGCTTGTTGTATTTGGTGCGGGGACACACTGGGCGCTATAGCTGCGGGGCTCCTTGTGTGTCCCTGTGCCATTAGGGAGGTTGGGCTGCCTCCTGGCGAACCTGCACCCAATTCATCCTTTGCTATATATGCTCCTAAATGGAGGCTCTCAGAGATTAGAATTAGAACCACACTACACAGAGGGGCCTTGACGAAGCAGTGTGGCTTCCACATATTCTACAGAAGACGTGTTTTTAACCTTAGTAGTTAGACAGGTTTTTTTTGCAGGCTGGCTGATGAGTGTGCTGGAAATTTTTTTTTTTTTTTGCTGTTGTCCAGTTTATAATTGAGAGCACGTTTTTTAATGTGACAGAATAAAAGAACAAAAATGAACAAAAAAAGAAGCCAAAAATTTGATATATTTAGGCCTCTTTCACATGGGCGCCTGGCAGTGCCAATCAGCAGGGGATAAACACCACTGCATGGTCCTAAAAAAAGAAATCTTTGGTGAAGTGAATAGAACACACACATGGTAACAAGCTGAAAGTTTTTTCAAACTACATTTTAGGGCTCATTCACACTGCCACAGAGGGCCAAACACCATCAAGAAAGGGCATACTTCTATGCCCAAAAGTCAAACGTATTTGCATACAGCTGTGGCCAGCAGCCTGTACAGATCAATGACTGGCTGGCAGATACCACGGCTGTACTCAAGTAACTTCACATCCAAATGGTTACATGTGTTCTGGGGCAGATGAGCTCTAGACATAAACAGCTCATCCATCTGCTCCATAAGAATGTAACTGCTTGGACATGGGTACCTATTGGGGACCTATCTACCTACCTATGGTGTCTATCAGCCTGTCATTGATTTGTACATGCTACTAGCTGTGGCTGTACACAACATGTGTATGTAGAGTTCCTGTTATCACTTAGACCACTGCACTGGCTGGGGAGAGAATTATGTCATGTAGAAAGGGACTCCTACGATTGACACTACAAATCATTTCCATAGAAACCAACTGTTTCCATAGAAATGGATAGGTGTGAAACTAGCCATTTTCAGCAAATATATTGTTCAGCAAGCTGACACTAAACAGACACCAAGAATAATTTGTTGTCTGTGTCCAATCAGCATCAATGGAAGTCATGCTGGGTCTGTACCACCTCTACCATTGTATCATCATAACTGAAACTTGAAGCACTGGAAGGAAAACTTCCAATGGTGCCTAGGAGCAGCCTTTTTCCCCATGATTTAATATTTTCAATGCTCACAGCGGTAAATGACTGTTAGAGTCACAGGGGCCTTATAAACTTGATTGCTTTCATAGGAAAGGTTGTTGCACATGTTTCTTTGCCCATTCATAACAGAGCAACAGGTCCACCTTAATCACCACCCCTTTTTGCCCAATGCATATCTTTCTAATGTTCCCCTGCTACTTTATTCGGTTACCTGGAGTGAAGAGAAATACCTGGTATTTCCACGTAGCAGGAACATGTGACTCTTGCCCATTTCTCCAGTGATGGATCACTGGGTTCCTAAACAGCCAATCACCAGGTCCCAGTGCTGTCACATGGGGTTGGAGAGTCCTTAACCCTGTGTGAGCTATGATCAGGGCTGCTTAGAGCATATACGGGGCTTCTTCACTTGCAAGTGAACATGATACTCAGGGGGCCAGGGGAACTTGAGTTTAAGCAGCATTTAAATAGTACCAACTTTAAAGTGAGTGCATCTGCACTTATAGTTTTTTCTTAGTCTCTGTGCAAAGTCCAACAAACACCTGTTGAGCCTCCCAGTAAGGTGAAGCTACCTCTAATGGGGTGGCAATGATACTGCACTGCTCATAAATTCAGAGCTGAGTTGCCACTCTTATGTAGGCAATGTCTGCATCACAGTGGGATGAAAAAACATTGCATTAAGAGTGGCTATCTGCATTGTCATTGCTCATTTACAAGCACCTTGCTACACCTAATCCTGCCCACTGCTATCTTGATTAACAGCACTGCCTCTGTTGCTGAAACCCTCCCACTGTGAGCTGCAGTGTCTGGGGGGGGGGGAGGGAAGAGGAGAGCATGAGAGGCACAAATGAAGGAAAAGTTTTTTGTTTGCTTCATGAAGCTTGTGCAAGCAACTGGATATGGTACTCGTTTAAACTGCTATACAGGAGTGTTTAGTTGTACATTAAAGGAGAATTGTAACTCATCCCCATAATTAGAGCCAACGTGTGACATTGAAACTGTCACACGTTGTCTCTATGGATCGAGAATTGAGCGATCATATACCGCTGATCGCTCAGTTCCTGATCATCTCCCAGCAGAGAACGGTGAAACCGCTCCCCGCAGGGATATCCCCTTCCCCTCTCCATTCCTCCAGTGCTGACCTGAAGGATGGGGGAGGGGGTGGGAACAGCTTGCTCTGGTTTTAGAGAGGCAGAGGCAGCTGTCACTGAGACAGCGTGGTGGATCCCAACAATATTGTCAAGATCCGTCCCCGCTGCAGCATGGCTATGTGCTGTCAGTATATAGCGGGCAATATCCCATTATATGCTGAATTTTGGGTCACAGGAGGACATTAGTATATGTCCTCCTGTGACCTTAAAGAGAACTATGGCAAAAATAGGCTGGGCCATAGTTCTCTTTTAATACTTAAGTTGCACCACCTATCTTCATAGCTTGAAGAGCTATGCAGTCCCAAAGAACTTGTGGGTTTGTCTGTTGCCTGGTGTTTCTCGGTACTCTATGGTTCATTCCACAGGCCCCTATGTTTGTAACGATTCCTGCGAGCACGATGGCGAGTGTAGGATCTCAGTTGCGGTTTGGTGAGAGTCCAGTCAGGGGAAGTGTAACTGTTCCTTGTTGCTGAGGTTAGCTGGAGGCTGGATCGATGGCTCAATAGTTCCAGAGGCTGGTCACAGGGTCTCTGCTCGAGATGAGGGGTCCTAATAGCTTGCTCGACGTACTATTTTGCTAGAACGTCGAGCAAGTGTTCAGCCTCAGTTTAAATAGGCAGAGGCAATTGTTGGGGGCGGAGACGAGACCCGACCCGAGCGTCTCCTAGCAACGGGACGCCGCCGGGCCTCGTCCATCGTGTCACACTGCCTGTGAGAAGGAGAGGAGGAGCGCTGCGGAACGGCCGCCCGTCGCCTAGCAACTAGACGCCGATGATGGGGCCGTCCCCGCGCTGGCCTCAGAATCCGGAACAGCCTGCGTTCCTGACAATGTTACTGCAGGACACAGTACTGACAAAGGGGCTGGCGGAAGGAAACAAAGCACTCAGCGGGGGTCCAGACATCTAAAACACCTAAAAAGAGTCAGATGCTCAAGATTGTTTAGCAAACGTTGGTCTTCAAGATGGCACAGGTGGGAAGGCAGGTATAAATGTAATTTTTACTTCGAAGGGAGCATCTTACATAAAGTTTTTAAAATCTAGTGACAGAATAGCTGAGTACACAATTATAAACCACTTAGTTTGACATTTGTTGGTACAATTATATAAACTCACAAAGATGTATTGTTACATATTTTTTTCTATATAGCAGTACAAGCCTTGTCTGTAAGTGCTGCTGTATAGAAAATAATATGGAACGTTGCAGTTATTTTTGTATAAGTATTATGATGCAATGAACTGTTGACACTTGATTTCTCTTTATTAACATGATTTCAGACACAATCTAGGTTCCCGAGGAAACGAGGTGAAACGCGTTGAACCACATTCCAGCTACAGGAGCACATCAAAGACAAAGAATAGAAAAGGCAGAAAGTCTAAGGACTGCCATATATCGATGTGTGGCATTTATGTGCTCTTAGACGGTACACTGACCCCCAAATGTGGCTTGAGGGCTGCATCTGACATTGATTTTATGTAATAATTTTTAGTGATGGTTATTGATATTTTAATGAGGATGGTACTTAATAAATAAATATTTGAAGCTAATTATGTAAGTGAGTGTGTTTTGGCACCCAATTTCTTTGATATTTGGAATTTACAATTGTAAAGGGATGTGGTGCAATAATCCTTTCTTTTTTGATACCAACAACTATATGTAAGGAGAATATGGAACGAGCAGAAGAAGTGGATACACCTTTGCTATGTCAACTAGGAAAGATTTGCCTTACAAAATAATACAACTTTTTTTTAGGTCACACAAATGTTATGTCTTGATATCACCATTATCTGGCTTTAATCACAACAATGTGTTTGTCACTGATCCATACTTTAGGCCTGGTTCACACCTGAACGTTTTGTAGCACGTTCAACGCTCGACGAACGCTCTACAAAACGCTCAAACATCTAAATCCCATTGTATTCAATGGGTCTGGTTCACACCTTGCCGTATTTCCGCCCGTCCGAACGCGATACAAAACGGCCTACGCCCAAAGAAGTACATGTACTTCTTTGGGGCGTTTTGGTCTCGCGTTTCCATTGGGATACAGCCAAGTGGCCCTCGGAAACGGGCGTTTGTTGCGCGTTTTTTTACCGCGAATCGCGGTAAAAACGCGCGACGCAAAACGCGCGACAAACGCGCATATTCAATACGCCTAGGTGTGAACCCAGCCTTAGAATAAAATATACGCACTTAGATACATAGCCAAACGACACATTATAGAACCAAGAGCTGATGGATGTTTTCCCTGTAATTCATTTGAAGTTACTTTGACTGGTCTGTGGATTTTTTAGACATTGCTTTACAGCTACTTGTCTTTTAAAATGCACCCACTCACATAACCTTCCTGCAGGTTAGATCTTTTTTCATATTTCAGGGTTTTTCAAATCCACCAAAGAGGCTTTGTTTAGCAGCCTGACTCACTGGAAAAGCTTGAGGCTTCCTGCTGCTTTTAGTTTCTATTAAGTAGCAATATGCCAATATAAATTGTCTGCCTGACATTTTTTCCCGTTTCTCTAAAATTATTTTATACAGTTTCCCAGACTTATTTAACTAAAAGGAATAAAACAGCAGTCAGCAGATTTATTTTGGTATGAATCAACAATATGGGAAGCAAAGGTAAATTCCAGGTAACTTTAAACCAAGAGATGAGCTTTAACATTATGGTAACCAAAAATTTGTTCTTTCTCCTGAGAATTTAAGTAGTGTATAAATCATCAAAAGTGCCCATTTTACTCAGCAATTTGTCCTTTTTTGTGAAGGCAATAAAATGAGGTTCCTTATACAAGACTTTTTTTTTTTTAAATGTAAAGCTGCAAAAACAAACATACATTTTTAAGTTTACATATGAACAGTAACTACAGTTCTCAACGTTCCATATTCCTATTGCTCACAGATCTCATCCATCTGCCAAATAGAAGTGTCAGCCCGGAGACAGCAGCATGCAGGAGATGGCTGGGGAGATGTAGAGTACCCAAGCCCGACTCCATGGAAGTCATGGTTTCCATACACTGCACTCATGATCAGGGGCGGTGCAAGGATTTTTGCCAACTCAGCCGACTCAGCCAACTCATTTTTCTGCCCCCTTCCGCGCGAGTGCACGCCCCTACGCACGCCTACTTAATAATATTATGTATTGCTGGGACTTGCAGTCCTGCATAGTTGGTGCTATTCTGCATTGCTGTATAATTATTATACAGCAATGCAGAATGCCACCAGCTATATATGACTACAAGTCCTAGCAATACATAAAAAAATGTAAATAATCAGAACAGCTTTTTGCTGCGTGTGTGTTCCAGAGCGGTACCTGCTGGAACGCAACCAATAATTTTTGTGTTTGCAGTTAAACAGAACGCTGGCAAAGTTTTGCCACGTGTGCGATCGCACTGCGGTGGGGCGTGTAAGCGGTGCCATTGAACACACTGCACCGCCACGCCCCCTCCCGCCTCAAAACAGTGACACATACATGACCACAGTGATACACACACACATACATACATACATGAACACAGTGACACATACATGAACACAGTGACACACACACATACATACATGAACACAGTGACACACACACACACACACATGAACACAGTGACACATACATGAACACAGTGACACACACACATACATACATGAACACAGTGACACACACACACACATACATACATGCAGGGACTCCTCAGAGAGTGGCCCCGAGGAGGTAGTCTGATGCTGCATGTAACAACAACAGTGCTGGCAGAGCGGCTCCAAAACGAGTACAGGGGGCGGGCGAAGCTGAACTGAGATCATTGCAGCAGAAGCCCGGAGCCCAACGTCCACACCATCCATTAAATCTATGTTTGCGGCTGTGCTATGATTTTTCCGCCCCCTCCCGCTGGCGCCCTCTGGCGGCCGCCTGACCTGCCTTGTGGTAACGCCGGCCCTGTGGGGAGGTACTGTTTGTGGATGGAGGGCACTACTACGCGCGTTTCCGAGGGCTACTTGGCTGTATCCCAATGGAAACGCACCACAAAAACGGCCCAAAGTAGTACATGTACCTTTTCAGGCGTGGGCCGTTTAGTAGCGCGTTAGGGACAGGCTGAAATACGCCAAGGTGTGAACCAGACCCATTGAATACAATGGGATTTAGATGTTTGAGCGTTTTGTAGAGCGTTCGTCGAGCGTAGAACGCGCTACAAAACGTTCAGGTGTGAACGAGGGCTTACTTGGGGACTTCACTCCCTGCCGGGCATCTGTACTAATGCAAGTTCTGTAGCTGCTCTGCTTCAGAGGAGGCGTGAATCTAAAATTGCCCGCTTAGTGTTTGCCAGCTTAGCCAAAATCAAAGGCAGTAACAACATAAGATGTGGCCTAGGGGCAAATACAGCTCTACTGATGTGTACTGACTTACTGGGTGGAATCTGCCTTACTGAACGGTAGTGACTGGCTGGATGGCTGGAGTTTGCCTTTCTGAAGGGTAGTGACTGGCTGGATGGCTGGAGTTTGCCTTTCTAAAAGGTAGTGACTGGCTGGATGGCTGGAGTTTGCCTTTCTGAAAGGTAGTGACTGGCTGGATGGGTGGAGTTTGCCTTACTGACAAGGTAGAGACTATCTGGGTGGCTGGGGTCTGCCATACTTACAGGTAATAAAAGCCGGAGTCGGGCTTGCTAACAAGTAATATCTGGAAGAGTGGCTGGATTCTGCCTTACTAACAGATAATGACTTGATTATATCTTACTGACAGGTAATGACTGACTGAGTGACTCGGGTCTACTTTACAAACAGGTACTGACTGGCTAAGTGACTGGAGTCAGCCTTACTGACAAGTAGTAACTAGCTGGAGTCAGCCTTACTGACAGTTAGCATTTGGCTGTGTGGCTGGAGTGTGCCATGTTTACAAGTATTAACTGGCTGATCTTTGCCATACTGACAGGTAGTGAGTGAGTGGATGGAATCTACCTTATTGACAGTGACTGGCTAAGTGACTGGAATTCACATGTAGTGACTGGCTGTTGTTGGCCTTACTGACAGTGACTGTCTGAGTGGACTTGCTGACAGTTAGAGGTTGGCTGGTAGTTACAGCAGTAGAAGGCTAACAGCCTAAAAAACAGTAATTAGTCCTGCTGCTGTGATATTAATGAGCTCTGGCGGCAGCTAGTATCAGTCTAAAGGTGCCCATACACTTGCCGATTATCGTACGATAATCGCGGGTGATCCTGCGATCGTACAATAATCGGCAGGTGTATGGGCAGCGTGCGACTGCATCTACTGTACGGTCGCACGACTTTCGTCTTCCTAGCACGCTGGAAAACCTGCCGAAAATCGTACAATTTTCAGCGTGTTGGAAGCGTGCTCGGAAGACGAAAGCCGCACGGGCCGGTGTGCGCAAAGCGCACACTGCCCGTTCAGCATTGCAGTAATCGGCAAGCCCTCCCCTTGTCGGGGAGGGCTTGCGATGATCGCAAGTACTATCTGCCTGTCCAAGATGGGCAGGTCGTACGAAATTTTAATGACCTTACAACCATCGCACAATGAAAGTCGTGCGATGGTTGTAAGGTGTATGGCCAAGCCTTAGTCACTCACAGCAATATAAACATTCAGCTTAAGCATTTTTAAAGGTCTGCTGGTCTCTTTTGGTAATACCCTCAAAAGATATTAAAGGGGAACTTAAGCCATTAATTTCACTGTTTTTCCCAAAGAAAGCTCAAATTACAAATGTTGAATTAATTATATAAAATCCTTAATCAAAGCCAGCTGTATTTTATCCACCAGACCTATCTCCAGTCCATTTACATAAAATGGAGTGTATGACCACTCATAACTGTATACGTTGTACCCAATTCCAAGCTGATATTAGACAACTCATTTGGAGATGTCATGTCATAGCTAATTTCTGGAAGCAAGTGACCACTTTACTTGCTACCCTAATAAATCTTACAGTTTTGGGCCTGCCTAAAATGTGCTTATTTGGTTTATTGGAGGAAGAACCCTGGCCACATTACACCATACTATTCCTATAAACATTGTTAATAGCTCGCAAGGCCATTGCTAATAGGTGGATGAAACCATCTACCCCTAGCATAACCCAGTGGAATTTGTAAATACATCAGATTACCCCTTCTGAGAAGGTTATGCATAGGAGAAAAACTGCCCTTTCATGAAGTTTAGGATTTATAGTATGAACCTACACTTACATTACTTTGGGATAAAGCCACTTTGACCCTCTTTTTTTTTTCTTTTTCCTTTAACACCCCCCCATCTGTCTGCCGGGTCCGGACCCCCCGGGAAAGTTCTTATCCCCCCTTTACCTTTAAATCCCGTTCTTTATACCCCTCCACCTCATTCCCGGACCCCTTGTACATCAGATGGTCCTACTATTATGTGCTCCAACTAACTTCCCTATACTAAGTACCCCTCCCTCCCCCCCTCCTTCCCCCCCTTTATCCTCCCTTCGGAGGGCTGTCCCGTTACCCCAAATAGTGTACATGGGAACTGTGTGTGCCTTCCTCTACACGGGAACTGTGTGCGCCTCCCTCTTCATGGGAACTGTGTGTGCCTTCCTCTACATGGGAACTGTGTGTGCCTTCCTCTACATGGGAACTGTGTGTGCCTTCATCTATATGGGGACCGTGGAAGTCTATGATTGGTTGAACGTGACGGACATGTGACCCCTTTTGCAACCAGTCATTACTAACCAATTTAGTGAACTTTAGGTGATTTATATAGGTGTATAAACTCCCACTTAATATTGTTAGTGATTAGTGTTTGTTATACTTCCCTTCCTTCTATTAATCCCCCTTATCCCCATCTCTATATTATTATTTGTGCTCCTATCAACTCTACTTTAGTGTTCCTTTAGTGTCTTGTCCCTTTCCCCTGTTGCCCGAATCCGACCAGACAGATGCTCTACCACCAAATCCTTACCCTCCATTACTCCTTCTCCTGGCCCCCCCCCCCCATACACCCAACATTCCCTCAAGGCTCAGTGGTGCCGGTGTTTTCCATTTCTTATTGTATTACAATTTAATCTCCTTCCTTTTCCTATATTATTTATATTTAAGATTTCCGTATTGCTGATTCTACCCCTAAGGCATATTTCTAACATATATAGGAACAATATAACTCCGTTTCTTTAAACTCCAGCCACTTTCCCCATACCTGGGAATATTCCCCATATTTATCCTGTTTCATCTTTACCATTTCTTCCAAGCCATTATCACCACCCCCTTTCTAAATTCCCCCAACCTACTAAGGACTCCCAGAAGAAAGGGGACCTGTAGCCGGTTGGGCCGTAGACATTTACCAGGGTATATTCCGTTCCATTCATTGTGATATGTAAGAACAAATACCTGCCCTCCTTATCTGTCATTTGGGCGCTGCTACGTTCTTACCAAAGCCTATTGCTACCCCCTTAGACCGCTTGTTATTCGACAGGCTGTAGTACCACTGGGTATAATCTCTAGAACCTAGATATGTCGTTGATATATGAGAGATATGAGTCTCTTGTAAAAATACCACATCTGCTCCATACCTCTTCATTTCAGACAGTACCTGTCTGAAAGTGATTACTTTTAATATTGAACACAGAAAAGGGAAGTGTACTGGAAGGACTAGAACCCTAAACTTCAGAAGGGCCAACTTTGATAAGCTGCGCAACCTAGTGGGGGAAATAAAATGGGAAAACTTATTTCAAAACCTAAACACAGACCAGATGTGGGATTGTTTTAAAAACACACTACATACTGCTACTTCAAAGTGTATACCTTTAGGGAGCAAAAATAAAAGATCAAAAACTAAACCAATATGGCTTAATAAAACTGTAAAACAACACGTCAAGGACAAGAGAG
>NW_017306502.1:742225-756527 GCF_000935625.1 Nanorana parkeri
ATAAGACAAGCCGGGAACCCCCATCTGTATGGGATACGTTGTTCTATTAATACTTGCGTCAGTGGCTGCAGAGCCCTCCTGCGCGCCAAAGTCTCAGGTGCCAAATCTACAAAGATCTGTACTTTCACTCCATTGATTTCCATCCCTGGTGCATTTTTCAAGCTTTCCATAAGTTGTACTTTGTCTGTATAATAGTGAAACCGCACAATTACGTCCCTGGGGCTCTCACCCCCCAGCATTTTGGGGCGTATTGCTCTATGCACTCTGTCGAAGATCAACTCTGTGGATGGTATCCTTTGCATTAAAGTATTAAAAGTCTTTCTGATCTTATCTGGTAACTCCCGATCTCCTATTGCTTCTGGGACCCCCCGCAGTCTCAAGTTATTTCGTCTATTTCTGTTCTCAAAGTCTTCCATTTTATATGATAAAGTTCTTATTGTATGCTCATCAGATCTACTCTGATCCTGTAGCTCCTAAATAGCCTTAGCGTGCTCATCAAGGCGTTCCTCAGTCTCCTCTACCCTCTTCAGTATCTGTGATAACTCCTAATTGTAGTCAGGTCCTTTTATTGATGCTTCCATATGCCCCAGCAAACTTGTCAGTTCTAATTTCGTGGGCAAAGATTGTGCTAGGGTATGCAAGGTTATCACGTTACCTTGATGAGAGTCCTCTGAGGTGCCTGACATCTCCAGTGAGCTGGCTCGTCCGTCCGTGGTGTTCCCCATCTGATCTCCTTCGTGCTCCGACAGCGGGACTACGTCATCAGACTGCGCACTCTCTCTTCCGTCCCGTCCTTGGTGCCCGTGGTCTGATGGTTCCGGGGCCCAGAGACGCCTAATCGCCCCTGTCCGGGCTGCCTTGGTGGCCGACTTCTTCTGCGCTCTCCGTCCTCCCATAGCGACTGCACTGGAGTGGGGCACTGGAGTGGGGCACAGAGGCAGGATCAGGTCAGTTTTTCTGGGTATACTCTTTCGTTATTCAGTGAATCCGGCATGGAGGGTGATCGTCGGGGCTGCTGCTACTCGCGTCCCTCCGCCATCTTAGATAGGCTCCGCCTCCCCCCTTGATGAAATCATCTAATGCCGGAAAGATTTCCTTTTCTGTTGCATGCCCACTTTGACCCTCTTAATGTAATCATGGAAATCCACTGTAAGTTTGCCTTAAAGGATATATTTGGCCAATTGTTGGTTATGGTATAGGGACTCATTTGAGACTGTCAAAGTTGTTCAGTTATTCTATTTTCTGTTATTCACTGTCATGTTATCTGAATTTTGTACATATAGATACTGTATATCTTTACATTTGGGAATTTTGTGCAATAGTTTTGAGAGTAATAAACAGAGTTTAAAAAATACCAGTGTTATTTTCTGCAGTGCTCAATTGCAATGTATTGTTCCATTAACCCTTTTGCTGCCAAAGCCATTTTTTCATTTATTTTTTTTGCACACGTTAAAGTGCACATTTTAGGCCTGAAAATGGATTAAAGACCCTGTATAATAAAATAATGGCAGTTGCATTTTCTTTTGTCACACAATGTTAGGGCAGCAGTTTATTAAACCAAAATTGCATTAAAATTAATTTGATTTCTTATGTTATTATCTGCCACTTATTACATCCTTTTTCTGTTTTCCCCTTCTAGCAGCAGTTCATCATGAATCCTGAGAGCCTCAGAAAATCCTCAAGGAAAAAAGGGTGTCCAAGATGAGAGTTAGCAATGCTTATGTGCGTACGCATTGACTCAGACACATGCTGAACCTATTCATCTGCCAACATAATGTTAGGGTCCCTAGCACTATGCAGGGACCCCATGGGATAGTGCAGAGGGCGCTTTGCTTCTCTTCCTCCTCCCCCTCTTATTTTGCAGGTTCCTATCGGTGAAAGTGCATGTGGATTTTCCCCTTGCAACAACAGTCTATTGGTCAATTTGGGCGGGCCATGCATTTCACAGCATATTTTACCTTCCTCAGCTGCAGACAGGTCACAGCATCTGGACCGCGGCTCCCACCCAGTTTCTGTTTATTTCTTGTCATGGTGTTTTTTTAGTAGGGGTTAGTCATCCAATTTAGTCATGGATGGATGTTGTGTTTTGATTATCTGTTATGGTTATATGGTTGGGTCTGTGCCTTTAAGGACAGGCCTATTTGGTTATTTAATGTTCATTATTGCAATTTGGGTTACCCCTTAACCCCTTCGTGACTGACGACGTACAGTGTACGTCGCCAGCATCGGGGCTGTTTAAACAGACTCCCGGCGACTTTTGCCGCCGGGACTCTGTTTAAACTTGTAGAGCCGACTGTCGGCTTTACAACAGAAGCGATCCTGGCGACTTACCTGTCGCCAGATCGCTTCTGTGTCCCGAAGAAGGGCCCGCCCCCCCCCGCCGGACCCCCCCACCGTGCTTCCCGGGCTCCGTTGCCCCTCCTACGGGCCCGGCGATCTTGGTGTCGGCGGGGAGCTGAGGAGGAGGTCGACGAACTTCCGTTCATCGATCCCTCCCCGCTCTATGGGACCAGTTCTGGGCTCCTGGAGCCCAGCTATAAGCTATTGAAGTGCGATCTGCACTTCAATAGCTTATTTATGGGGGGTTTTAAGTCATTTTCAGGCCTAAAATGTGGAATATAACATGGGTGCAAAAAATTAAAAAAGGGCCTCAGTCATGAAGGGGTTAATAAACACCATGGCCAATTTTGACCATTAAAATTTCATATGAGTGTCTGTTTATTTATTGTTTATTACTGCTCCTCTGGGCTATCCCATGTATATTCAATTTCCAACCATATACTGTATATTAGCCATGTAGGTCCATATATTATCTTCATAATATACATGTATTGGGCATCATTATATTAGTACATATTTATATGGTTTACACTACTTTGGAGGGAAAGTGGGGTCACGAGCACTGGGAGGTACTCTTTCTTTTTGGTGGATGATTTCTGTAAATGGTTGCACTGTTGTTTGTTTATAACATTCCTGAGGAAGGTGTGTGGTCTGGAAACATTGCTATTCTATGTAATCATACAAGAATAAATAATTTTTCACGTTGTTTGTTGGTGTGCTGGTGACATATCTTATCCTTCCTTCTGGATTCTGTCAGTGTGAGCATAAGGTGGTGGGCGAATAGGTAACAGGCAGAATTCCTGAGTAATTGATCCTGAGTTAGGATGAGACCCATCTGCTAGCTAGATTGTAAGAGGTTGCTGCTTAGTTTGTAGCGGAATCTGATGAAGAAGGGCAAAGTTTTTGTCCATAAAACAGCTACAGGCGCCTGAGTCAATTATGGCTGTCACCTGGATGCTTCTTCCCAGTATCTGTAGAGAAAGAGAGAGAGTAATATAAAACAGTCTTTTCTGGCTAACGTAACTGGGAGTGCTGATGGTAGAGAACAACTTACTAGGCCGTACTGGACAGTTCCGCAGGAAATGGCCAGGTTCTCGGCAATACAGGCATAGGTTATTTGCGGCAACGTCGTTGTCTTTCCTCTGGAATCAGTGGAGCCCGTGCCAGACCTAGCTGCATTGGTTCCACATCAGCAGAAGGAGTTGGAGTGGCTGATTCCACTGGAGGAGAAGCAAATGCCATTGCGGCACGGGGAAGCATTCATGTGGGACAGCCTGTGCAGCTTTTTCCATGCGTCTCTCTCTTCCAGTGTGTCGGGAGTTCCAACACATGCCAATTCGTCTTTTAAAGTTTCCGAAACTGATGACGCAGGGCAGCATCAATCCAGTTGGTGTCCGACCCCCATTTGTGGAATTCAGCTACAAAGTCCTCAACAGGGCGGCGGCACCTAGCCTTATCTTCTTCAGTGGTGGAGAAACCCAGAGTTTAACTGGTGTGCTTATGGTGAGTAATGCCCCAGATTTTTTTCAGGCAGCCCTAGCAATGAGCCTCAGTTACAACACCTTTAGAGTTCAAGTTTCTACTCTGTCAGCCTGAACAAAAGAAGCATGGGCTTTGCATTGGAAAACAGTTTCTTTGAGCAACCATGAACAGCAACCCTACAGTGAAACCAATTTTTCCTTAAAGGGACTTACCTTTAGTTCTCAAGTGGGATACAAGCCTTAGTTAGCAATGGCATGATCTAAATATTCAGTTCAGGCATCCCTAGTAGTATCTCTGGTGTCTCTTTTTTTTCTTTTTGCTTCTTCCCCTTTTCTGACTGGCTATGTCCTATTGGTATGCTGATATAAGGTGAGACAGAAATACGGAAAACTGTTTTCATATACTCACTGTGAATTTCCTTTCCTGGCTCTCCCTCATATCACAGTTGCCTACCTTATGTTCTGTTGCTCAGCTATTTATGGAACAATAAGCAGGAAGGGGGGGTCTAGGCTACCTTTATTCTCAAATGGTCTTATCCTAGTGGGTTGCGATGGCGGTGCAACTCATTGGTAAGTTTGCATGCTGACAAGAGTGAAAGCCAATAAAGAAAATTGGAATATTTAGGTAATTTAATATTAGAAAACAATTCTCTGTAATGTGTGCATTTGTGTGTTACTGGTAAGCTTTAAAAACTTCAAAAGCAAAAGTAAACCACAAAGTACTAAAGGGGAGAAAGTAGATTCCCCAAAAAGATGCACATCTTTAAATTAGGAGGATTAAGCAAATCTGATGCATACTCTTAGCCATATACAAAATGTCCTAACCAAAATTAGTTCTATTTATATTTTTCTATTTTGCAGTGGTTCCTCCTCAATACTCATCAAGGAGAATCTATATATGATTTGAATGAGGTTGGCATAAAATAATATTCATTGTCCCGGTGGTGTGAACTGGAAATGCATGCACAGTTCCATTCAGCAAAAAATGGGTATAAAGAAAATGTAGTGTCTTTGCATATATTTTCTTATATTTTCTTCTTCTGTTCTCAATATAGATATTCAGAGAGACTCAAAAGCTGAGCAGCCAGCCCTAGGATTTCTAATTACGAAGTACAGTATGCCATGCAGCCTAAATGTCATGGTAGAACACTGAATTGTATTTGAAAAGTAGTGAATCGTATTTATGCAAGTACTGAACAAATATAAAAGGTCAGTATATAAATGGGTAAACATTGAAAAATTAAGCTGATAATCAATAACCAAATAATAAACAACCATTATAGTTTCCCTCTAAAGGGAGTACAGTATATACAGTATATTTCCCCATTTACTGTATGCTAATTAACACAATTCACAAAGCTTTAACACAAGTATAAGGATCTTGATTTTAGCCACATGATTGTCAATTGCAAGTCTCAGTGGAGTGTAATTGTCACTTTAAAAAAAAGTAAGAATCTTTATCCTGGTGTGTTGGCTTTATGAATTGAGCCTAATATGAAATATTTATATTTCAGGTTTTAATAAATAAATACACAGGAAACAATTGTCATTTTGGAAATATGACACATAAGACTCAATTCACAAAGCTCCATCAGGATAAGGATGTTTTAGATAACAAACTTACAATTTATATTAATGCCGCATTTTTTATTTGAAAAATCACTGTACATTTTTTATATGGATTGGAAGGAAGTAGGTGAGGGGTGTTGGTCAGTGAAAAAGGGATAGGGGTGTTTTATTGAGAGCACATCCAGATAAACTGCTCATCACCAGCCCAATATTTCATATATACAAACATGATCTGCAAGGAATGCGTCGCACAGACACGAAACTCTAGCCCAAGTGACCTAGCAGTGTCACAGGCAATGTGTAGACAAAACATCAAGGCAATAACAGTTCCCATGATCTGAAAAAGTGATGTTAAATTCAAAAGATTTTTAAACTTTTTCAAATGCAGATGAAATCACTTACAGTGGATGCTGCTCCTTGATGTTTAAAAATTTTAGTTTCCTTCATAATCAGCTAGTCTCCTGAGCACTGGCCCTGATATCCTGTTTTCGGGTGGCTCCTTTCCCTTGCAGGGTCCAAAGGAGACACCCTTGTGTGTGCTAGTAGGTTGTGTGTGTCTCCACAAACACACAGGCCTGCAAGCTAATCTTCTGTTCCTCACTACTCCATGATGGCTGCTGGAGAATGCTCTGTTCCTTGTGTTCCCGACATGCGACGTCTGGCTGGTTGTAATGCACAAGCTGATTGGCTGAAGGTGCAGTCAATCATCTGGCTGCACTCAGCTCGCACACTGCACGCAAAGCTCCGTGCCGGACAGCTTTGCTTCGCTCTGCACGGCTTTGCGTGCAGTGTGTCACGGGCTTTAGAGATATTGAAAAACATGATGAAATTTAAAGAAATATTTTGCTAGGCAATCTATATTTGATTGATCTGAATAAAAAAAAAAAAAAAGGTTGAGAGTTTAATACTACTTTAATCTTACTATATTTTCCCTATCAACCCCCCACACAACCCCAACACACACACACTTTTTTTTCTATACTACTTTCTTTACTATCACCTCACACTATTGTCTTCATCAACACCAATTGGAGCCAGCTGTTGGGAAACTGATGACTGTGATTGCTTGGGTAAAAATGTAAAGAAATACTTTACTGGGCAATGTATATTTGTTTGATCTGGATTCATTATTGTAAAAAAATTAAGTACTTAACAAGTGCTTGAGTACTTTACATGGGTGAGAAAAAGGAAAGGAACTACCCTAGAATAATGCAATCTGAAGTTCCTATTTGGCTAAATAAAGAAGAAAATTCCCATCCACCTGTTAAAATATATACAGCATAATCAGCCTGCTATTTATAGTTCGTTTTTATATTGATAAGCTCCTTTTTCTTTTTTCAGGATGAATGGTCCTGCCACACTCTGGCATTGTTTACACAAATTCTCTCTGGTTCCAATCATTTAATTGGTACATAGATGGATCTATGGGTTATAGCTTAAGGAACAGAAAGAACCCAAAACATTAGAAAAAAAAATATCCATTTTTATTTTAGGCATGCCACTGTTTAGCCAGCATACATTTGAATATTATTTGAATATTATGTATATTCCATAGAAAACTACACTTATTAATAAATTCACCATATGTACACTGGGGCCTATGCAACCATGTCCGTGTGCATCACAATTTTATAAGAAATACAGTGGGCATACAATCTGCTTTGTCGAGCATGATCAATGCACCAGTATATTGTCACATGAGTTTAAGTAAATCATACCCACTCTCTTACATAATTTTTATTCCTGATTCTCTATACCTTGTAAAGCAAAAATGGTACAGTTTGGATGTCAGTAAAATTGTCATCATATATCTATAAAGAACAAAAGGATGACAAGCTTTTATTTTATTAGTCAGACCCAGAGAGAGCCATAAAGTACATAAGACAAACCATGTCCAAAACAATGAGGTATGCAATACAATGATTTGTGTTATAGTTACATAGTCAGGTTGAAAAAAGACATAAGTTAATCAAGTTCTACCTAAAGAGATTGTAAAAAAAAATAAAAACCTAAAACAGAACACTGTGCCCACAATTACCCACAGTTGATCCAGAGGAAGGCAAACAAATCCTTTAAAGCATGGTTCAATTTGCTACAACAGGGGAAAGCCCTTCCTGGTCCCATAAGGCAATCGGATATTCCCTGGAACAACAATTTCTGATGCTTATTATACTTATAATAAGTTAATATCTAGTAATATTCTTTGCATTTACGAATGCATCCAGATTTTTTAAAACAGTTAGCTGAGCTGGTTAGAACTAGCTCTAGAGGTAGTCTATTCCACATCTTCACATCTCTAACTGTGAAGAATCCTTTCCGTATGCAAAGGTTAAACCTCTTTTCCTCCAGACGCAAAGAGTGCCCCCTTGTCCTTTGCAGTAACCTTAAAGTGATTAATTTGGCACCAAGCGCTTTATATGGACCATTTATGTATTTATACATGGTGATCATGTCCCCCCTTAATCGCCTCTTCTCCAGAGATAACAAATTCAGGTCAGTTAATGTTTCCTCATAGCTGAGCTCCTCCATGCCTCTTATGAGTTTAGTTGCCCTTCTCTGCACTTTCTACAGTTCCCCAACATCCTTTTTGTGAACTGGTGCCCAGAAGCGAACTGCATATTCCATATGAGGTCTTACTAATGCTTTGTACAGGGGCAGGAGGATGTCTCTCTCTCTCTCCGGAGTTTATACCCCATTTAATGGAAGAAATGATTTTGCTTGCTTTAGAAACGATAGAAATTTTAATACCATACATTACAAAAGAGTGGATTTAGAGAGGAGTTTCAGTTATGCCTTAAGAAGTGAGTGTATTAGTTTGAAATGTTTCCAATATCTACTGTATGTCCTATCTACTGACTGGGGAAGGGAAAAACCTATTCTGTGTGCTGCCAAAGGACCACAAAAAGACAAAAAGAGACATTTTGGTAAATAAAGGTAAATGTTCTGTTCCATCCACTGAAGGCTTGTATGTGTAAGTGTGCTCTTTTAATTGGCTCTGTGCCACTTTGTGAAACTTGCGTGATGGGTATGCAGGCATTCTGCAAAAAGAATATATTTCCATTAATGGTCAGGAGTGGTCTTCCTTCACTTCTTAACTAATTTTCCACATTAATATTAATATTCACCTTCATAAAATGAATACAAATGAGTGATCAGTGACCTCTAGTGGCTAAGAATGTTTTTAGAATAATTTTCTTCTTCAGCTCTGGTCTCTGTGTCCTTTATTTTCACAGATTGACCTACTGTATTTGATGTGCTCTAATTCAAGAGTATCACCGTTGGTCCATTCAGATCTGTTGTTTGTGTGAATGTTCTTGTTCCCTATTTCTTTTTATACATATACATTATGTGAACCTATGTGGATACAGTACTAAGATTCTATGTATTGCTTCAGATGACTGTTCTCATTATGACATTGTCCTCTTATTTTTCTTGTCCAATATTACAATCATAAACTACTGCCTTTAAGGTACATACATTGGCTTATATTGTCATGTAACCTTTTATTGTATTCATGTCAAGTTTGATAAATAAAGTTGTTTTAAAAAATTATAACTTTATCGACCCCATGGATCCAATATGCTCATGGTTCATTTCCACCTAAAAGCTTGACTACTTCATAGTGATATCCAATTATCCATCATGGTAGGGGATTTTGGAGGGGCCTTGGTGTCTACACATCCCACTTTTCCTCCCTTAAAAGAGAACAAAGGGTAAGTTGTTCTCTTTTAAGGGAGAGGTTCTCCCCATAGTTCTCTTAAGGGTCACGGGAGGACATATACTAGCGTCCTCCGTGACCCAAAGCTCAGTATATTGCGAGCTACAGGTCGCGGTATACTGAGACTGCCGCAACTGGGACGGATCCCGACATTACTGTTGAGATCCACCCAGCTGTGTTAGTGACAGCGGGCTCTGCCTATCTAGAGGCAGAGCCAGCTGTGCCCGCCCCCTCCCCCATCCGTTCTGCCAGTCATTGCTGGAGGATCGGAGAGGGGAGGGGGGGAATCTCTGCAAGGAGCCGTGACTGACAGTCACGGCTCTCTGCATGGACATGATCGAGAAGTGAGCGAGCGACCGTATGCGCTCGCTCACTTCCAGATCTGTCACCTCATAGTTCTCCTTTAAATTGATATTAAAGTCAAAAGGTTTTATATAAAGCTATTTAAAATGCTGATGAAATCACTGACAACAGATGCAGCTCCTTGATGTTTAAAAGTTTTAGTTTTCTGCAGAATCAGCTGGACCCTTGAGCACTGTCCCTGATATTCTGTATTAGGGTGGCTCATTTCCCTTGCAGGGTCCTATGAAGCCACCCTTGTGTGAGCTAGTAAGCTGTGCGTGTCTCCACAAATACACAGAAAGGCAAGTCAATCTTCTGCTCCCTGCGTCCCGCTCGCTCCACCCTTCTCTAAGCTAGTAGATGTACAGCTGCTGGAGACTGCACTGTGCCTTGTGATCTTGTACTGAACAGGAAGTCTAGGGAAGCAGAGCTGAGCGAGTTGGAGATATTCAAAAACATGATGACATGATGACTTAGGCAAAAATGTAAAGAGATACTTCTACATTTCTTTGATCTGGATGATAGTTTCATACTACTTTAATTAGGGTTGCACAGATACCAAGTACAGTACTCGGTACAGATCCAGGATCCACCTAGACTGCTGATCCTGGACAAAACCATGTATGTTTGATGGACGTCTTGTATGGTTTGGACACTTTTAAAGCCCCGCTTTTCTTTTCTTGTATACAATTCTAATTGGGGGTGTGGTGCCCATCCCTAATGGTTCAATTTAATTCCTATGCTTTAAACTTATGTTTTGGAGTATTTGCACGAGTACGAGTACTCATGCAAATACTCGGTATCGCGGCCGATACCGATGCTTGTATCGGTATCGGTGCATCCCTACTTACAAGTACGAGTACTGATACATTTTTGTTTATTGTCATGTGACAGTTTTTCTAAAACAAAACAGACTAATGATTTCAGGACAGTGGTGGAACGCCAGAGCTGGGTCCCAGCTGCAGCCGCTGCAACCCTGGTAGTTCTCATGAAAATGCCAAGTATCAGCACTGGTACTCGAAAAGTATCTGTGCATCCCTAACTTTAATCTTACCTATACACTCCTCACACTATTGTCTTCATAACACATTTACCACCCACCAGATGGTTTGACGGAAACACATCAGTTGTTTGTCTTAGGTGGCTTTTGTGTGTATTTCTTCATATCTCAATCGCTTGCTAATCTGTTCATGGTGCAGTTTCACCCACACAGAATGTTTTATCTAGCACCTTTATTGTATTGCATTTGAATGGTCATTGTACGAACAAGTGTTTTTTTGTAACTTTTTGAATATCTTTCTTGGAAAAATGTAATATAAATCTTTTGAAAATTAAAACTAGAACTTTATCTAAAGCAGAGACAAAGCTCATCATTTCATATGCATCTATGTTAAGATATTCTATTTTCTATGTAAGAATGAAACTGTTATCATAAGCGTGACTCTATAGTTGCCACAAGTTAATAAAATGTTCCTGTTCTAAATCCTTTCCCCACTTCCAAAAACTGTTTTTTAGTGATAGGGTATATTTTTTTTACAACGTAATGTTGTTATATATTATGACATTCCAGAAATGTATTCATGCTGACTTGTGAAGTCACTCAAAGGATCATTTTAAAGTGTATGTAAACCCTAAATCTATTTTTCAGTATAGTTGGCATCATGTCTCAGAGGGGTTGATTTGCTAAAGGCAAATTCACTTTGCAAGGGGATTTGTACTTTGCAGTGGAAGTTTCCCTTAGCTTGGCGAATGTGGTGAAACTTCACTTTGGGGGTTATTCACAAAAGGGTGAAGAGGTTGGAGAAGGCAGGAGAAGTGAACTATCTAGGACAACATAGCTGAACTGGAAAGTGAGCCGAATTGCAGAGTTTTTCCAAATCAGCTAGTTTGGCCTAGATCGTTCACTTCCCCTGCCTTCTCCAATCTCTCCACCCTTTTGTGAATAACTCCCTATGTAAAGAATACCTAATCCTGCGCAAGGAAAATAAATAATAAAAAAAAAAACAGAATTTTTTCTTGAACATGATTGGGTGATAGAAGTCAGCAGAGCTTCCCCTCATTCACTAAACAAAGGGCAAACTGCCCCTGCAAAGTGTAAATTCCCTTGCAAAGTGAAAAGCCTGCTTGCCTTTAGTAAATCAACCCCAAAGTGTACAGCTTTCTTAAGAAAATCATTTTTTTGTGAATCTGCTGCAAAGTTTTAGACCTAGAGATCCTGCCACAGTTATATGACTTCCTGTTTCAGGGTGATAGCACTAAGCTGATGGCTTAAATTAGCAGCAGCATTGTCAGCCTGCCATGAAAACTCCTTTAGTTGGCACTTGGGCTGTGTATCAGTTCTACAGGAGGCATGGACCGACCTGTTAAGACAACCCAATGACTAATTGAAGGAGTGCGCATGGCAGACTGACAACATGGCTGCTAATTGCAAGCTATTCGCTTAGCGATAACAGCCTGAAAAAGGAAGTGCTATAACTAGCAGGATCTTTAAGTACAAAACTTTGCAACAGATACACAAAAAATTATTTTTGGAAGGGTTGGAGCCTCTGTTACTTATTTCTGTATCGCTGTTGTAGACATATCACTTCATTTCCTGTCCTAGTGGTAGGTGTAACTGGGGCCAAAAGTTAGAGAACCCCCGATGAACGCTGATGTGAAGAGGACTCTCTGATGTGAAAAGGGAACTCTGATGTGAATGGGGAAGGACTCTGATGTGAAAGGGGAAGAGGGGGCTGATGTGAACAGGGGACTCTGATGTGAATGAGGAGGGACTCTGATGTGAAGGGGGGCCTAATGTGAACGGGGGCTGCTGATGTGAAAGGAGGACTCTGATGTGAAGGAGGGGGCTAATGTGAAAGGGGGCTCCTGATGTGAATAGGGAGGGACTCTGATATGAAGGGAGAGTCTGATGTGAAATATGTGGTGTATAGGCACCCTAAGCCAGTATTACTGACCAGGTTACACAGTTAAAATAGCACTTAAAAAGAACACATGCAGCCACACGTTTTTGGGTTTAGCTACCCTTTAAAGGTAAAAGGCTGGAGATGTAGTATTGCTGACAACCCTGGCATGTAGCTGATCATACTCTGCTATTATCCTGTCACACGCTCACAGTCATGAGAGCCAACCCCGTGACTGTGTGAGTCCCAGCACCTGATGACGGATGGCTCTCCTGTGCCACTGCCAAGCTAATGACTGTTGCAGCGAATGACAAGTCAGAGGGAACGCATTACGCATGCGCAGTAGTAACTCAGCGTCTCTTCCGGTTTAGCCCCTTCCCCCGATGCCGCATTCCCTTCCGGTGTGAGAAGGAGGAGGCCGCCTGTGGGGCCTGGGGTTCGCACGCATTTGCTTTCTCTTCTGCCTGAATTTACGTTGTGAGGAAAGGGGGTCTCTTCTATTGACCCATGCATTCTCCCGAGGAGCCGTAGTGTCTCTGAGCCATAGCGCGTGAGTCCCGGCCAGAATGCCTCCTGTGCAACTAGAGAGCAATCAGCTGGTGGTGACTGGGGGTCCCACCACTGCCCCTCAGCCTCCTCCTGCAGGGGCAGTAGTCGCCTCTGCCAGCCATGGCTACCGCCTCAGTACACTCATCGACTTCTTACTACAGAGGACGTACCAGGAGATCAACGTGCTGGCTGATCTGTAAGTGACTTCCAGAGCTGCTCTGCATTGATGCCGGTTCATTGCATTCCCCTATTGATCGCACACTGACACACTGCTTTTCCATCTGCCCTGAAAGAAAGATGTAGGCTGACTTGCTGACCTCTCCTATTGAAAATGCTAACTGCCTGGCTGTCATGTATTGGCTTTCAGTACCTCACAGTCACTGATCAAGAACAGAGATGACTCAGTTATTTTAAAGTGTATGTGTAGGCACAACTTATTTTTAAGTTGAGTAGAGTCAGAAATGGTTGAAACCCTTGCCAGGGTTTACTTTTATTTGGTTGAGATAATTCACTTCCTGTTTTGGAATCATGACAGGAAGTAAGACAATATCTCTTTTAGCCCCCATTCACACCTGAGCATTTTGGGAGACACTGCTCAACGTTTAGAATCCTATTATTGTTAATGCTTTGCACCTGAGCGTTGTGTCTCCTGACATCTGTAGTGTTTTTGGCCCTATCGGAGAATCTGGGTAAAAAAAAAGGCCCCTTTAGTGTGGGATTCTGCACATAACTGTCTCCACCCCCTAGTAACAAGTTTTCTATTGGTCAAAACAAAAATGCTCAATTTTGTAAAGTTCTGCAAAATGCACAAAAAAGGCTTCAAAATCACCTTAAAACGTTCATATGCTCAACGTGGAAGGAGTTCCCTCTTCCCAGTGGTTGACATGAGAGCAAGTGGGAAACTTCCATCGATCTTTATACCTGACTGCTCAACAGGGCAAATTATTATTGCACAGGATTTATATAGCGCCAGCAGGTTTGCAGCGCTTTGCAATATAAGGAAGACATTCCAGTTACAATAGAAGTCAACACAAGATGGGCCTGCCCATGAGAGCTTACAATCTAGAAGAGAATCTCCTGGCTGTAGGCAGCAGTACAACTTGACAGAGGCTCTAATTCTTCCCACTCCATCCACTACTAAAGAAGATGGCATTATTATTATTACATAGTATTTATATAGCCCCAACAGTTTGCGCAGCGCTTTACAACATAAGGAAGACATTACAATCGCAATACAAATCAAGACAAGATGGTAAGGAGTGCCCTGCCCCTGAGGGCTTACAATCTAAAACAAACAATTTAAAGTGTATCTGTAGGCCTCTGTCAAGTTTGTATTGCTGTCTGTGTCCCCATTGGGGAGATTCACTCTCTATTTGTACTGGTTACCATTGTCACTGAGAATG
>NW_017306502.1:756543-818988 GCF_000935625.1 Nanorana parkeri
ATCAAGAACACACTGCACAATGTTTGCATAAACGCATACAGATCTGGTCTGGACATGGGGTGAAAAGGCCATAGGAGGGAAAGAATCACTTAGGGAGATTGCCTCTAACTTCCTGTTATGTCTCTGGAACAGGATGTGAAGGGAATAACCTAGCTGGGGTTTTCACCATTCCATACTCTAGCCAAAAGAAAAAAAGGTTTTGGTTCTACATACACATGTCCTAAAAATATGTAAGCTGTCTTGCTGATCTCTGCTGAAAATGCTGGTTGCTTGGCTGTCATGCTGATACTATGTCTTCAATGCCTCCTGAGACACTGCATGCACGTTCCTGGTCTAGAACTCAGCAGTACTGAAGCCAGAGACAGCTAGACAACAATCATTTTTGTCTGGATAGGTCGTCTTTCATGTCACAGAATGGTTTCCCGTGCTCAGATTCATGCTTTTACTCCACCTAGACCAGGGGTAGGCAACCTTAGCTCTCCAGCTGTGCTGAAACTACAAATCCCATAAGGCATTGCAAGCCACAGGCATGACTCCCAGAGGCAGAAGCATGATGGGGTTTGTAGTTTCAGCACAGCTGGAGAGCCAAGGTTGCCTACCCCTGACCTAGACCATTGGTGGGCAACTCTGGCCTCTTGCTGTGCTTCAAGTACAAATCCCATCATGCCTCTGGGAGTCATACCTGTAGCTGCCAGTCTTGCAATGCATTCTTCATGGGTTCCACAACAGCCTTAGGGCCAGGGTTGCCCATCCCTGACCTAGAAACTGCTAGATTTCTTAAATGAGAATATTTATACTCAGTAAATGCAATTTTAGTCTCACCAACACTGTAATGGAATTATTATTTGGGGACGCTTCAGATACTGACATTGCTCAGTGGAGGTTTTGTGAGCCATAACGTTTGAAAGTCCTCAACTATGTTAACAGTAGTTTTTTGACAGCTTCGGTGTTTATGGGTGCTGTCACTCCTCTCACTGCCTGCTGCACTTATGCATTAGGGCCCTATAGGGGCCCTCCCAGCCGGAAGACAGAGGTAGAGGACAGAGGCAGCATAGAAGTCCATGGAGCTCTACTGTGCAGACGCAGTAGTATAAATCTGTGGAGGGGGACAGAAAGAATAAGTGCACATGTTATTGAAGATCATTTATTCTTTAAAGAAAAAGGCCTCAGCTGGTCAATATACACTTGGTAGACTGCTCAATGCTATTCA
This sequence comes from Nanorana parkeri, assembly GCF_000935625.1. NCBI lineage: Eukaryota > Metazoa > Chordata > Amphibia > Anura > Dicroglossidae > Nanorana > Nanorana parkeri. Next base: position 757,754 of record NW_017306502.1, read on the forward strand.
CAGATGTTGACATCGATGCTGCTATTGAGCAGTGTAGCTCTTCAAACTATGCCTGATAAAGAATGTAAGAAATTGTGTGAAATGTTGTCTTTAACATGCTTTTTATAGAGAGTTTTGTTGGACAGGACTGCATGCATTAGTTCTGTGGGTGTTGCACTTTAAGGCATTTAAAACCTGCTCAGCCAATCCAGATTTCTGCTGCCATAGCCCGGGTCCATTGCCGCGATCTTGGTCCTCCTCCATCCCTCCTGCAGCTTTCTGGGGTATATGACAGTGATACCCCAGAGGTCTGCAGGAGCAGAGACAGGTCATTTTTGTCAAGGCAGAAATGCAGGTGGAGGGCCAATGAGAAGAAAGTAAACAAAAAAATAATAAAAAAACAAAAAAAAGGTTTTTTTCCCCTCTCTAGGGCAGTGGTTCTCAACCTTTCTAGGGCCGGGACCCCTTGGTAACATTTGCCAAGTTGTGGTGACCCCCAACGGTAAAATTTAGGGTTGACGCGGCTGCTGCAGCGACATCTGGCGGGAGAACTGACACTGCTGCGCTATGAGAGGGCGGAGGAGGACTCTCACCGAGCACAGCAGAAATCACACAGCGACCCACAGGTTGAGAACCACTGTTGTAACAGCTAAAATGGCAAACCATATAACACAAGCCGAGGGTGTCAGCTTTTATTATTAATAATAATGAAGATAATCACTAGATGGGGACCTGATGGAGAACTGCAGGTCCTCCTCTGCTGATTGACAGCAGCAGTGGGCGGGTGCAATAGCTAGTTTGCTATTGCAAAGTGAAATAGCCAATAGGAATCTAGCTATGCATTCCTATGCTGATTTATTTATTTATTTCTGACTTACGGCGGCCGGGGCTCCGATGTCGGAAATAAAAAATAAAAACCGATCGCAGCGAAAGGTTTACCCTGCTCGATCGAGCAGATTAAACCTTTCCAGGAGAAAGTCTTTAATAGCGGGAGACTCCCGGCGACCCCTGGCAAATTGTCATTCGACCCCCGAAGGGAAGACCCCCCCCACAGGTCGAGAACCACTGCTCTAGGGGGTCATGGAGGCAAAGTTATTTAGTAGGCAAAGTCCGCTTTAAAGTGATTATGTGGCTAAAATATTTCAAGTGGAATACTCACCTGTTCTTGTGCCCGCATCACTGATCTCTGCAGCGAAGGGGAGAAACTTTCAGGAGTGTCTATATCGTAGTCATCAACCCCATGGTCACTGTGGGAGGGGGGGATACAGCTATAGAGCCACAGATCGCGTGTATGTGTAACAACCGATAACGGCTGTTTGCATTTGACAGTTTTTCTCTGCACCTGCAAGCAAAAAAAAGCCTCTTATTTATGGCAACCTGCCAATGGGAGCTTACCGTCTGTCCGTTTTTTTTACAACGGGCGGGCGGCAAGCAGTTAAGGACACAGTAGTGGTATAGGCACCAGTGGGTCAAACCATTGGCACTCCTGGAAATGTCAGATTCCGTAGGATCCTCCTTAATACTGTGCAGGCTGGCAACATTGAAGCAGTAGAGGTGAGTATTTCACATCTTCAGTGCTGGGAGCCCTATATTTTTAATATTTATTTTAGAAATGGATTTGCTTTTTACTTCCTGTCCTATAGATAAAACAGGAAGTGAGAGGAAATCTCTCCAAAAAGAGGGAAATACTCACTGGGACATTTTTTTTTTTTTTACCAGAACCCATTGGAAGATTACCCTTTATTAGATCAACCAGATCAATGTAGGTCACCACGAGCATTCATAGAAAACAATTGTTTTCTATGTGTCCAATTTACACCACCACACAGATGTGATGGGCAGTATACTGCAATAAAATGCAGACATGCTGCATTTTATCGCAGCGCACCGGATGCTACTGCAGATTGCCACGCAGCCATGTGGGGATCTGAATGCACACTACTGGAGCTGCCATAGCGCATTAGCCCTCCTGTTAAGGGCTTGTTCACTCCATCTCCAGACCAGGTCTGGATGTGTTTCTGCAAACCTGCATTTTTGATGTATGTTTGACATGTATTTGATGCTTTTCCGTGCGTTTCTTTTGTCTCAATTGAATTTCTAGTGTGTTGGTGCCTTCTAGACCTGAAAAAATAGTGCATGCAGTACTTTTAAATGTTCTGGAACTGAACGCGGTTGTGTAAACTTACCTCACTTTTTACCATGGGAATGAATGAGTATACATTATTGGACCAGACTAAAAAATGTTCTGGTCTAGATCTGGTCCTGACATTGTATGAATAGGCCCTGCAACAGATTGTTTCTGCGGCCGGCCTGGGTGAATGGGCCCTTACTGTTCTGGTGACGACTCGATATTACCTCACTTTTCAGTCCTGGTGACAGTTATTACCAGGACACAGAGAGAGAGTCGCACTCTGTAGTGGGGAGACGAGCAGCAATAACAAAAAACTGGCATGGGTTCTAAAACTGGCCATACGTCTGCTGATTCGACCAATCAATGTGTGGCCCCTTCAGTACCTTTCCCTTTGGGGAAATAAGTTGTCGAAGGAGCCAGTCTTAAAATTTTCAGGCAAGCAGTGACTGCAGGCAATCATCTGTCATCATTGTTTGGGTTTTCTGACAGCCTGCCGGTGTGCCACCCGCCACTGTCAAAATACAATAACCTGGCCGGGGGGATTCATCCATACGTGCTTTTAGTGAATCAAGCGAATAGTGTATAGCCAGCCTAACCTTTCACCACTCTATCCAAAAGTGCACTTTAAGCTTTTATTAGCATACACTTTTCAATTGGCTGGGTTGGTTTCCAAATGCCATATGCTGAAGTGTACTGAAGTGTATGGATCTTGATTTTGATTACGTATACCCAAACAGGGCTTCTGGTTTCTACATATGAACCATGTCACGTGGACTGTGACATGGTTCAGGCTTACTGCTCCAATTGGATGAAGCTGTCGAACAACTGTGTCACTTGTCAATCTGAAGACATTTCATAAGAGCACAGGATCAGGAGGACTTTGAGTGCAGTTTATTTAAAAAAGCTTTAACAGCAGGCCACACTACTAACTTAGAACATTAGGTGAAGCACGCTATTGGAAAGAGTTGGTGGTATTGTATAGTTTTTATGAGTACATGTACTGGATCTTCATTGAATGTGAAGGAAATGTTTATTGCTTAGCACTGCTTTTTACAGGCATGTTCCAGTGCTTCCCACTGTATATGTCAGAATCACATAGAGGATATACCCATTGCACACATACCAGTGTACCCCTTATTTCAGGTGCTGGGACAACCAGTGGGTGGTACCACACTAATCCATGTTGTCAGCACATTTTATCTTCAGAATTTTGTCTTTATTGATATTCATTCAGCACATCAAAAGGAAACTGCAACGTTTTGGAACAACGCAGGCGAATAACAAAGGGTCCCTGCGAGGTAACGAAACGTTGCATTTTCCTTTTTGAATGAACATCAGTAAGAAAAAAAAATTTGAAGCAGAAGTTAGTGTGCTGACAATATATCTTGCCTGCGTATGACATTCACACATGTTAGAAATTGTTACCACTCTTAACATTTGACAAAAAATAGTTTTACAGTTCCCAAAAAACACTGCAATACAACTTAAATACATTGAATAGAAATGTATGTGTAGACCTTCAAGTGATGTTAATATACATTTTGTTGAATGTTGAACAACTGTTTCTCTTTTGGTTCCGTAGACTTCCACGGAAAACAGACATGGAAAGGTGAGTACAAAAGTAACCTTCCTTCCTTGGAGTGAACGTTACAGTTTTTCCACTTTATTTCCAAAACGTTACATGTTTGTGTAGCACTATCACAACATTTTGTTGTGGGGCCACCTTAAAAGAGAACTATGGGGTAAGTGGGTTTTTCCCCATAGTTTTCTTTAGGGTCACGGGAGGACGTATACTAACCTCCTCCTGTGATCCAAAGCTCAGTATAGCCCACTATATACTGAGTGCTCCAGCCAGGACAGATCTCGAAAATACTGTCTGGATCCACCCAGCTGCGTGAGTGACAGCTGGCCCTGCCTATCTAGAGGCCGAGCCAGCTGTACCCACCCCCTCCCCCGTCCGTTCTGCCAGTCTGGAGGGTCAGAGATGGCAAGGGGGGGTTTTCCTGCGGGAGCAGTGACTCCCGGTCACCGCTCTCTGCAGGGAGTTGATTGGAAAGTGAGCGAGCGACGATATGTGTTCGCTCACTTCCCAATCAATAGAGCCGACCTGCGACAGCTTCTTTGTCACAGGCCGGCTCTAACTAGAAGGATGAGCGGAAATCACTCACCTCATAGTTCTTTAACTAATTGTTCCACAAGTCCCACACCCTTATTCTGCTAAGGATGTTGTCGTCTTCAAAATATCCATACAAGCAGTTTCACAGAAGACTTGTCTTTAGCTGTGCAGGGTTCTACGTTCATTGAGACCCAGCAGTGACGCACACACGGTTATTCATTAAAGGGTGAGGAGTTTGGAGAAGTGAACAATCTAGGACAACATAGGTGAACTGGAAAGTGAGCAGAGTTGGATAATTTTTCCAATCAGCTATGTTGGCCTAGATTGTTCCCTTCTCCTGCTTTCTCCAAACTCTTCACCCTTTTGTGAATAACCCTGACAATCTAAGCTTTTGGCAAACGGTATAGGTGATGGATTGGGTACTAGCCCAGCTTTATTTATTGACGTTGGTCCAGCTTGGCATAATATGATCTGGCCTGACGTCACTGCCCCTCATATAATAAGGGAACATCTAGTATTTATTGAGAAAAATACTAGGCGTCCTCTTTAGTCAGCTGAGCTTCTCTGTGTGTTTTAACAGCACAGGGAAGTAGCTCAGTATAGTGGCTGTAGCAGGGACCCAAAAGACATATATACATAGATATATGCTTATATATTGGGGATGCACCGATACTAGTGTCGGTGCCGATACCGAGTATTTGGGCGTGTACGAGTACTCGTCCAAATGCTCCCGATACTTATCCCGTAACTTCCAGTAGCAGGAAGACGGTTGGCGAGTCGTTAACCGCCCTCTGGCTTTCTGATTGGCCAGAAAGCCGGCTCCATGCATCCTCGAAATCAGGAAGCCGAGCGGCGAGTCATTACATGCCGCCCGGCTTCCTTAATGGGACTTCCGGTATTTTGTATCCGGTTTCGGTGAGTACCGGAAAAATATCTATACTCATGTTCGATACCGAAAAAACGGTATCGGTGCATCCCTAATTTATATAATTTGTTTGTTTTTTACATTGTGCCAAGCTGGACCTATGCTAATATATATTTATTTTTAAAAAGCTGGAGTTCTACTTCACATACATATCCTTATCAAATAGTCACTTGTACCTCTCTCACTTTGTTTACTCATATCTAGCTATAGTAAAAATGTGCTTGTCTTTTTTTAAATTCCAGAAAGATTGAAATTGTGCAGTTTGCCAGCCGTACCCGACAGCTCTTTGTGAGGCTTTTAGCACTGGTGAAATGGGCAAACAATGCAGGGAAAGTAGAGAAGTGTGCGGTAAGTTTTGTAAATTTCTCCCATTTTTGATTTTCCCCTTTGTTACAGAATATGACTTGGCAGTAGTGATAGTTTCGACCTGTTACTAAAACAGCTTTTATAAAGGTTTCATTCATATTTCTTACATAAACAATGACATAGTTTTAGATTTCCTCATTTTCCTACATATTACATGAAAGCACCCAGTTTGCATGCCAGTTTTGCATTGTGAGAAAGGATTACAAAATCTATTAGTGATGTTAATCTCCTCAGATTGTGTAGATGTGTTTGTGAAATACTGGATAAAGATCTTATCGTCTTAATGTAATTGTCCATAAAATAAGTTGAACAGTGACGGCAAATTGTTTGTTTGTAAATTGTGCACTGTGTAAAGTGTAAAATGATTATTTCATACCTTTTTTATTTTGACGTTTAAGTTCCTTGTTATCTGCTGCAAGTAACAGCCCTTCCTTCACGTAGCGACTTGAAATGAAAGCATTTACTCCTCATATTTGATGTAAACATTATTTTATGTTTCTTTCAGGTGATATCAAGCTTTTTAGACCAGCAAACCATCTTGTTTGTCGATACAGCTGACAGACTGGCATCTTTAGCCAGGGACGCATTGGTACACGCTCGTTTACCGAGTTTTGCAATTCCTTACGCCATTGATGTGTTGACAACAGGATCATATCCGCGGTTGCCAACATGTATTAGGGTATGTTCATACATTCCTTTCTTTTAGTAGTATTGTATACATAAATTGCAGTTTCTGAATATGTTTAGCTTTTCATTCTTCTTTTACTCGGCAATTAATCGCCCTGCCTAAGCAGACAGAAAGCTACGAGCCAGTAAAAACAGTGATAAGGCTTTCGATGTGTTTCATTTTGCATTTATGTGCTAATTTGTTACTGATTTACTTTACAGGATAAAATAATCCCACCTGATCCTATTACCAAAAGTGAGAAACAATCAACACTACATCAGCTTAACCAGATCCTCAGACATCGACTAGTTACCACAGATCTCCCACCACAGCTGGCTAACCTTACAGTTGGTATGGATGTGTTTTCTTCTAGTAAAGTGTTGGCTACAGATAGTGAGGAACGGGGGGACTGAAAATATTGGCAATGTTTTGTTGGCTAACTGGATATATTTTGTAGTGCAAGCTTTCCCTTTGACAGGCATGATGTCACCAACACATGAAGCCATGGCTCACAATCGGAATTAAAAATTGTTGAGACATGGCACTACAAAAGCTTCAGTCAGCCAGTAAAATGCATTTCCTCCATTTTCACCTTGGTATTTTTTTTCTTTCTAGTAGCTCATTTAATTTTGTCTGATAGAACAATACAATGTTAGTAGCCCATCTCCGGGCGAGAAACAAAATTACCCTTGCATTGGGGCTTCCCCCACACTGCAAGAGTCAAGTGCTCTTTTTGTCTAGGGGATAAAGCTGTTTTACTTATCTGATCCCACCTCCTGTGGTAGGAAGCACTCACTTTTTCCCCCCCCTCTGTTCTGGATGTTGCAATGTCCCTCAGCGTCCTCAAGTCTCATGCAAGTCCAGGGGTGTACAAATAAAAAAAATTACTTGTCCAAGTAGGACTAAAGCGAGGGAGCAATCTACTTGTGCGTCGCGGCAATCTACTTGTGCGTCGCGGCAATCTACTTGTCCTGATACACAAGAAATAATTGTAACCAAAACCATATTTAACTCTGCTAAGGAGTGCTTCTCATTGGTCACTGCAGTCAGGTGACCGCGCTGACCAATGAGTGCTCGCTATTTGCGAGTGAAATTCAAAATCCATGGCGCAGGGCTGCTCTGGACGGCAGTATGGGGTACAGATAGTACACCTGTACCGGCGGAGCAGAACCGTTCGCCGAAAGATAAGTATAGCGGGGGGTCAGGAAGGGGCCAGATTTTAACGGGTAATTCAATTTTTCCAAATTACTTGGGAAAGTGAACTTACCCTTTTAATGCACATTCTGCATGTTAGAGAGCGCTGCTGCCCTGCTCTGACACTATGGCATAGAGTGGAAAGGGGGCAGCACTCGACACACACACACACACTGACTTAAACTTATGTTTATTTGCATGTGGAGGGGGGGGGTTAGTTTTATTTTTTTTTCTTTTATTTTCTACTTTATCACTTTTTTTTAAAATAGTTTTTAAGTATTTAATTTTTGACTTAATTTTGTAACATTTTAAATTTTTTATCAATTTTTATTTTTATTATTTTTATATATTTTTTTATTTTTCACTTTATTGCTATCCCCCAGGAGTTTATAAGCCCCTATGTGATGGGGTTAGGAGGTGACAGGTTCTCTTTATGGAACCTGTCACCTTCAATACAGAATTTCGAGAACAGCAGTGTGCTCGATCTCATGTGACAGCTGAGACAGAAGCGTGTGAGTGCTGCACTCCTGTCTCACAGTTAACACGGAGCAGACTGGATGTGATTTGCAGTGGTCCTGGTCCCCCAGAAGTGTGGGGTTACTCTGAAAACTATGGCTGGGGAGATGGACCATGGGGGAGGGGGCTGGACCAGCAGGCTAATTATAACTACAGCTGCGCAGATCACTTGTACAAAATGAAATCCCCTGCTACTCATTGGTCAGCGCGAAGCAGGGCTAAGTGTAGAAAAACCCCTGAACAGCGCCAGGCAGTTGAGCAATAAGAATTCCACACCCCTGAGGTCAGTGAACTTGCATAAGACGTGATTATGCCAGTGATCCTTAGACCGCAGAGCGAAGGGGAGAGGATGCTGGGACTGGTCTAGCAGGCTGGTTGGGGATGGCCGGGGCAGGAATCAGGCAAGTACAACAGCTTTTACCTTTTCAATGTGTGGGGGTAGCCCCACTGCAAAGGTATGTTTTTTGTTTGGCTGGAGATGGGCTTTAAATCATGTTCAGTATTTAAGTACACCTACCTGCCCCAGATCATATTCACAGGGTTTTCTTTCGTGTACACTGCTATGGTTATTTTTGATCCAATGTCAAAGATGTCACCTTTTGTGTAACGTTGGCCATACACTGGGTACATTTTATCTGGTTCTTGATGGACTGGCTAACATTAGCTACGTTGGTGGCCAAATTGGCAGTAAAAAAAAACAACACAAAGAAAATACGCCCACACATATACATATATATTTTAATATATTAATGAAATAGAATCCGGCTAAAACGGAAGTGGGATCAAAACACTAGGACTCAGTTCAAGCAATCATGAAGTTGGTTTCCCCCAGACTACATTGGTGGCTTCACCTAACTGTTGTGAAATGAACACAAAGTTCAACTACAACTCGGACAATTTCAAAGATGTGAAGAAATTATCCTCTGCTATTGAATGTACATCAGTTCTGATCCAGCCGTATGATTGATTTATTTATTTATCTTTTTATACATCATATTACTGTACTTTGGAAAACATGTTCTTGAATTTCAACTCATTTTTTTTCTTAAATGCAGCAAATGGAAGGGTAAAGTTTCGTGTAGAAGGGGAATTTGAAGCAACCCTTACAGTAATGGGAGATGATCCCGATGTTCCTTGGAGGTTACTTAAACTGGAGATTCTTGTAGAGGATAAAGAAACTGGAGGTAAGTCATGCGCTTACATGTTCTCTTGAAAAGTTTTTCAGATCCTCATGTCTGTATCTTTCTCAATTTCTTACCATCTACATTCACTCTTATATTCTTTTTAATGTATTTTCAAAATCACAGCTGTAAATAACATTGTTTTATTGCTTGTTGTTTATCCATATGCATTATTATATTATTTTGAACAGAGTACATGAAAAGGGGGGTTACATATATATTAAACATCCCATTACTAGATACAGGAAACTCCCCATTATCCAGCATTCAAGCAACCAGAAAATCTTTTATTTTTTTGCCAGTTGCTTGATAGATAAGTCCGCACTAAAAAAAATGTGTTAGCACTTAATTTTAGTTGCTAAATTATCTGCTGACGACTAGATTCCTCATCTGGCAGGTGAATGTTAACATTAACAAGTGGGCGTGTGCATTAGCCAGTCTGCTATTGGTTATGGCAATTTGAATAAGCCAATAGCAGAATCTTGCCAGCAGATAAATAGGGCGGGGAAGGCGGGGGGTGTGGTTGCCTAAGCGTTAATAGTAACTCTCAAGCAACCAGAAACTACAGTAATCCAGCATCTACCAATCCCCATGGGTTAACTGGGAATTTACTGTAGTGCAGACTTTTAAATGAAAAGCCAGGAAAGAGAGTACCTTAGGAGACTGTTCTAATAAGTTTCCATACAATGTTACATGGGAACATTTAACAAATTTAAATGGTGCTGTCCCAATTTAGCTGCCACAGTGCAAATACACTTTAAGGCTCCTTTCACACGGCTGGTCCGATCGGGTCCGCCTGTCAATTTTTCAGGCGGACCTGATCAATTGCCCAATGCAAGTCTGTGGGCAGCTGTGTGTAAACAGACAGGCGTCCACTTACACCCGGGTACCCCCCGCCTCCAGCCGCGTCCGGGAAAACAGACGGGTCCAGAGATCTGTTTCGCCGTCCCGGATCAGGGGTAATCTGATATAAACGGACATATGTCCACTTACATCAGATTCCCAATAGACCAACATAGGGTCCGGCAGTTTCCGTTTCCACCTTGCGATGGAGGAAAAAATTGTATGGACACAAATGTCACATCCCTCTGTACTGCTGTGATCAGGAGAGGATCCCTGCACGGATCCTCTCCTGATCAGCATGTGTTAAAGGGCCTAATGCATTTTTTAGGCTAGGTAAGGTGTACTTTAGAGAGTTAAAGATTAACGTTAACTGACAGCAATAGAGACAACATCAGAAAAAGAAAATGAAAAAGGAGACAGATGTATTTTTAGTAGGGGTGCACCGATACGGAGTATTTGGACTAGTACTCGTATTTGCCCAAATGCTCCGATCCTTATCTCCGATACCGGAACTTCTGGTAAGAGGGAGACCTCCCTTTGACGGCAAGTGCCGAGCGAGCATGGAGCCAGCTTCCTTTCCAATCGGGAAGCTGGGCTGCACGTAATGACCCGCCTCCCGGCTTCCTGGTTGGACGCCGGCCTCCTAGCCAATCAGGAAGCCGTGCCGCCCAGCTTCCTAATTGGCTAGGAAGCCGGTTTCATCTGTTGCTAGGCCAATCAGGAAGCAAGACGGCACCTCATGACTTGCCGCCCGGCTTCCTCATTGATCAGGAAGCTAGGCAGCCTCGGCATGTGAAGCCTGTGTTCTTTCGTTACAACACTGGCTTCACAGGCAATCGGGAAGCCGGGCGACAAGTCATGATCTGCCACCCGACTTCTTGATAATCGGGGCACACAGCACCGGTACTCTACAGAAAAACCAGTATCGGTGCATCCCTAATTTTTTGTTACATTACCTGGCTTACAATAAACAGTTATTTTAAGCATAGCATATCACCAGAGACTGTAAGAGGCCTCCTATACTTCTGTTGATGGTGTTTTGAAAGGATTTTATTTATACTGTGACACCAAGGCATTAAGACATGTATTTTCAGAGTAAGATTAATTTGTTTTATGTTTTTGTTTTTCCAAGATGGTCGTGCCCTAGTTCACAGCATGCAGATAAACTTCATCCACCAACTGGTTCAGTCCAGGCTTTTTGCTGATGAGAAACCACTCCAGGACATGTACACTTGTTTACGTATCCTTTTCATATTTAGTAGAATACTTTATGAAAAAAAAATACTGAAAACTTTATCAAAGTATACATGACCACAGTAACCAACATTTACCTGTATGTATTTTTTAATTTTTACTTGCTTGCCATTACATATCTTGTGTTTTTTTCTTTTACAGTTTTCATATTAAATGATCTCTCAAGTTTTCATCCGCATACTTTATATGACAAGATGAGCATATTTTTAGCCTTACATGTGTGTTTTTTTTAGTCTAAAATGGTTTTCTAAATTCATATACAGTATATGCATCTAATGATTTCCAATGGATCTATTCACACAGTGCATTTAGATGCGTTTAGGAAAACTATAAGTGAGGTGCTTCCATTAATCAATGTAAACTTCTAAAAGTCTCACCATAACACATGTTAACGCATAGCGCATTTGCTGCACTCTCATTGGCAATAGACTTTCAATGGAGAAATGACAGATGCATCCAAATGCTTGTGTGCAAACGTGTTTCATTTTCAACAACTAGAAGCATAAAGAAAGCATCTAGCCTGACAGATTTTGCAGACAGTTCTCTGTATAAAAAAGCAAGTGTGAATGAAGCCTTGCTCAGATGAGACCCATAGACCAAAGCTGGCCATACACCAGTAGTGATTTTCTAACAGTTATTGGGGTCAAATCAACCGTCATTTTCGACTGTAGTGATAAAAGTCTGGATGGAAAATTTTTCTTGAATGAACATTTCATCTTTTTTTTCCCCATAAACTTTTATTAAGATTTTGTAACATATAGAGTACATTACAACAAATGGTGGGAACAAAAGGTGAAGCACCATACAAAATCCTTGAATGAACATATTTCTTAGTTTTTTTTTTTTCCTTTCTAGAAACTCCCAAGAGATTCCAAAATCAAATGTTAAATGCTAAAAATTATTATAAATAGTAAAATCAAATGATTTTTCAAATCTTAACTGAAGAGAGAAGCTGATTGGTTGCCATGCCCAGCTGCTCCAGATTTTGTCCGCTCCAGTTTTGATAAATTCCCCCTATGTGTTTACAAACTGCACACAGAAACAAGTTTAAAAAAAAACAAAAAACTTTAAAATGATCACATTTACATATGTATCCTAAAAATAAAAACCGTAAAAGAACCCAAACTTTCCTTTTTTGCCAACTGCATTGTATTGTGTTCTAGTTGCTTTAACTTCAATTCGGCATTTATCATATTTATTTAAAGGACAAGTATTGTCAAAATTTTCTCCAGTTTGCCTGTTTATTGCTAGTTTGTTTCAATGTTACGGCAACTGTTTTCCTTAATTCTGCTGCTGTGCAGACTCCTTCTGCTTATCACTTCAGCTAGAAGTCCTCCACTCACAGGCCTTAGCACTGATAAGAGAACGCTGGGGAGATCTAGTTCAAATTGAACGTTACATTACCGGGAAATGTCTCATATTGGGTGTTTGGAAGTATGTATTCTTTTCATACATGGTTATAAACTAGCATGTAGTATGTTTGTATGAGCATGTGACTGCATATGAAATATTTTTCTTGGTTACTGGAAGTTTTATAATCCTTGATATTGATTTCCTAGTGTCTATTTCCAAAGATTTTGTGTCATGCTATATACTCATTTCATGTGTCATTGCTAGATAGCTAACACATGCGTCATGCTCTTTACTGGTTTTCTTTTCCAGTACTGCCAGGACCAGTGCCTAGGCTATGAACATTAACCTCTTCATGACTGAGCTAGTTTTTAGTTTCTGTTCCTAAATGACTGACACACTTTTTACATTTTTGTTGTGTGATTCTTCCACAGCAGCAAGTTTTGATTATTATTATTATTTTTAGAATTTTTTTATTAATTATAGTATAAAAATATATTTATATATAAAAGTTTTATTTTCCTAATTTTTTGTACACCTTTTTGTTTTTACACTTTGTATCAAGCAATCACTATAAATGCTTAATAAATTAACTTTTTTAAATTTGTAATTATCAGGCTGCTCCAAGCTTAGGAACAGCTAATAATAACTTTAGAGACTGATCCTGACAGCATGTCAGAATCAGATCTCACTTAAGATCTTTGATCGTTCCTAGATGATCAAAACTGATACATTTCACTCAGAAATACATTTGTATCTTGTGGTTGAAATGTATCATTTAACATCGGGCCAGGCTCTCCAGCTGTCAAAACGAATAGCAGAGAGGTGAGTCACTGCTACCTCTCTGCTATCTTCAGCTGTCAGATACGGGATCGCTATTTAGCGAACCCGTATCTGAATGTAAAGGCTTCATCCATTAATGGAAGAAAGAAGCTTTTAAAAAAGCTTAACTATTTCATTAATGAATGCCTCAATACTGAGGCATTCATTAATGACTGGTAACCTCTGAGAATCAGCAGTTACCAGTTACAGAGGCTAATATAACTCGGCACGTACAGTGTACGTGGCCAGTCATATAGCCACTTTGTGACGGGACGTACACTGTACATCTCCCGTCACGAAGGGGTTAACTGATGTACATAATCTTAACAAGCAGTAAAAGTGTTTTGAAACAAATCAATCCTGACCTCTGTAGCTGCATGTAGTGTGAAGTAATTTGTTCTCAAAGTCTAAAGTCAGGTATCAGTCAGTTTTTTACAACTTGGAAACATCTGCTGGTTGTTTACATTGGAGGGCTGACATTGGAGGCCTCTCCAAAGAAAGGCGCTGATATTTCTCTGTGTTGTGAAAGTGATATGAGGCAAAAAAAAAAATCTGATTAGAAATAAATGGATGCTGCTTCTTGATGTTTTAAAGGTTTTTTACCTTTGTGCAGAATCAGCTGATCCAATGAGCACAGACCCTAATATCCTTTTTGAGTTGCTAATTTTCCTTGCTTTATGGAGCCACCCTTGTATGTGCTAGTAAGCTGTTTCTCTCTCCCCAAAAGCACAGGCCTGGCAAGACGAGCTCCTCCTACTTTCCTCCTCCTTTCCTCCTCCTAGCTAGTAGATGGAAGCTGCTGCTGGAGAATGCTCTTTCCCTTGTGATCTTGTATTGGACAAGATGTTCAGGGATGCCGAGCTGAGAGAGTTGGAGCTGTTTGGAAATAAAAATGTAGCTGGGCAATGTATATTTCTCTGATCTGAATTCATGATTGAAAAAAGTTTGAGGGTTAAAAGGAGAACTAAGGGGTTAGTGCTTTTCCCCATAGTTCTCCTAAGGGTAACGGGAGGACACAAACTAGCATCCTCCCGTCACCCAAAGCTCAGAATACCGCAAGCTACTGAGACGCCGCAGCCCTACAATTCTGTCTGGATCCACCCAGCTGCGGGATTTAGATAGGCAGAGCCAGCTGTACCCGCCCCCTCCCCTGTCCGTTCCTCCAGTCAGCGCTGGAGGAGCAGGGAGGGGGGAATCAAATCCCTCCCCTGTCACGGTTCTCTGCTGGCACAGGATCGAGAAGTGAGCGAGTGCCGGTATGTGTTCGCTCACTTCCTGTTCTACTGAGCTGACCTGTGAGTCTCATTGTCACAGGTCGGCTCAGATTATGAGGCTGAGTGAAAATCACTCACCTCATAGTTCTCCTTTTAATACTACTTGAAGTTTGAAATCAAATTTCTCCACAATGTCTGCCACTAAAGGGCTTGTTTTAAAGTGCTTTTACTGCTTGTTTAGAATATGTAAATACTTGTGTGTATAGTCTGGGCTCAGGTTCACTTTAACCCCTTAGTGACACATCTTTAAAAAAAAAAAAAAAAACTTTAGTTCCTGGGGATCGGAGCAATTTTGCCATTTTTGCTAAGTATTTACCCATAATTTCCATCTTCCTCATTCATTGCACCTACACATATTATATACCGGTTTTTTTCAAGGACAGAATGGGCTTTAATTTGATGTGATGTATGCATATATCAATTCTTATTTATTTTTTTGCAAAAAAAACCCCCACTTTTTCACAGTTTTGTCAAAAATGTGTACTTAATTAGTGTAGCTAACAGAAAGCAACTCATTAGAAATTTTTATTTGTCCAGATTTATAAGGTATATCATATGTCTGGGATTTCAGTTTATTTTGGGAGTTATAGGTCACAAAAAACGAGTGAAATGCAATTTTAGTTTGGAACAATTTTATAATGTGTTTGTCTCCTAACTTTAATAGCTTTATTGGCACTATATTTTCTCAGCATCTTTTTTTTATTGAACATATTTTTTAAAACCTTTTTTTTTTTTACTTTTTTTTTTTAATTTTAAAAACTTGAAAAAAAAGTTTACCACTAGAGGGCACTAAAGGGTTTTTTTTTTTTTTTTAAATTTACATGGGCTTTGATACTCTGTATTCTGAAGAGTTACTGTATTCTCAGAGATACTTTGTATCACTTTTGTAGCACACAAAACCGTAAGCTGCAAGCCGGTGTTCTATGAAAAGCTCCAACTTGTCGAGCTAGTTAAACATCTAGTAACAGAGAGATGATATACTGCATCCAGGGACGAACCTCTGTCTCTATCTGCAGCTAAACAATTGATGTGCTAACAGCCACTGTCAGCCTGTCATTGCTTCCCAGCTGCAGCTATTCACACATACCTATTCCAGTCAGGAGTTCACTGATTCTTGACGCTGGAATTCGTAGTGTAGCCCTAATCGCTAGTGTGAATGGGGCCTATTAATATGGCTGACAAATTTACTTTGAATAGAAAAGGTGGATTGAGTGACATAGATTTGAAAATTAAAAATGTAAATACAGCAATGTGATAACACTCATTACAGATGTTCTTTTCAAACATATATTTCAGACTAAAGTGATTACAAGAGAACCATTTGCACAAAATAAGTTCTCATTTATAACAAAACTGTTCTGAGCATTTTTCTTGTTCATATTATTGTAGGTTTGTCTGGGACAAGCACAAGTATTGAGCAGTAGTACAATGTGATTTTTTTTCTTCTCTCTTTATACAGCCAGCAGGTGTTGGGAAGAAAAACAGGTACTGCATCTGTCCACAAGGTCACTATAAAACTTGATGAGAATGATGGCTCAAAACCTCTTCAGATTTCTCATGAACCTCCATTACCAGCTTGTGATTCGAAACTAATAGAAAGAGCTATGCGGGTAGGAAATAGCTCCTCAACAGAATTATTGTTAATTTGGTAGTACTTTAGAAAGCGAATTTATCATTTTCGTTATTCTTTTCATAGATCGACCATCTGTCCATAGAGAAACTGCTAATTGACAGTGTTCATGCAAGGTCGCATCAGAAGTTGCAAGAACTAAAAGCTATCCTAAAGACTTTCAACCCCAATGACAACTGTATGTATCCAACTTATATTCTCACTTTTTCTATTTTATAAATATTCCATTTTATGGTCATTCCGTGAGAGATTTTGCAGCATGATGTGTTTTCTGATCCGAAAGCTCTGCCTGTTTGAGTTTTTTTTTGTGCTAACAAAAGTGGGGTTGGATAACTCAGTTTTGTGTGTGTTTTGAAATGACCTGAATAAACCATAGAACAAATGTAAGAAAAAATACTGCAAAAGAACAGAATTAAAACTTACCTGTCTTGTTGCCCGGACCTCTGATCTTCACTGCCTGTCAGAACTACACCTGCGAGCAGAATTATTAGCAGCTGATAGTCCTGGAAGTGTCAGATGTTTGTTTCCACTGCAGTGCGCTGTAACGCCACCTGCAGGCCACTATACCTCTATTTTGTCCCAGGGACACATTTACATAGAAGCTCAGGGGACAGTCTCTTTAATGTAGATGTTATTACCTGGCTGTTACAGTGGTCACTCCCTGGTTCTGTATTGTTGGTATTTGCTCCCTGGGTGCTATGCTGAAACTGATATAACAACTTGCAGGCCCTTTCACTAAACATGTGGAAAGTATGTGAATGCATATGTGAATTTCTACCTAAAGGTAGGGGCCTGCAGTGTGGTTTGCAACATATAATACGGTAGCCTATATGGAGGGTATTTTTTGTGAAGGGCTTATTTCTTTTTACCCTGGTGATAGGGTTCTTGGTGCTCGTCAAGCTTGACCTTATGCAGTCTTGTGATTGGTAGCAGTGTGATGTAAAAAACAAAAATGTGTTTATGAATAATTTGTTAGCCCATTCAAGTAGTAGATGGTCTTGATTGTGTATATATAGTATTAGTTGCCTTGATAATTGTATCGATTTTAAGTGGATGACTATTAGACTCCTAGTTTAATTTGCTTTAGTCATGTAAAAAAAAAATGTTACTGCTTGCTTGTTAAACTAATAATACCTTGTTTTTCAGCATTTGTTGAAACAGCTTTGCCAACCTTGGTTATTCCCATTCTGGAGCCCTGTGGCCGCTCAGAATGTCTCCATGTGTTTGTAGACCTTCATTCTGGAATGTTCCAGCTAATGCTTTATGGATTTGGTAAGGTTTAGTGGCTTGTGTTGTCTGTTTCAAGAATATATAATACAAAGCTTGTTTTATTTATACATTCTCTAATTCATGTTGTTGTGTTTACTAGGGATGCACCGATACCATGTATTTGGACGAGTACTCGTACTCGGTCAAATACTGCCGATGCCTATCCCAATACCGGATCTTCCGGTATCGGGAAGCCAGGTGAGTCATTACACGCTGCCCGGCTTTCTGATTGGCCAGGAAGCCGGCTCCATGCTCCCTTGTCACCAGGGAGCAAGGAGCTGTCTTCCCGGCCAATCAGGAAGCATGGGGCGGGGTGTTTAACCACTTTAAGACCAGGTGTCTAGACCCCCTTCCTGGCCAGGCCATTTTTCAGTATTTAGCGCTGCGGTACTTTGACTGACGTTTATTGCGTCATGCGCTGAAATTAATTTTATACCATTTTTTGGGGACAGATAGAGCTTTATTTTGGTGGTATTTATTCACCACTGGGGTTTTTATTTTTTATTATAATTAGGAAAAATTACAGAAAATGTTTAAAAGTTTTTTTTTAACATTGTTAGGAAACATTTATTGTTACCCAGTTTTTTGGTAAAATATAAAAGATCGGGTTACGTCGGGTAAATAGACACCAAACATGTCAAGCTTTAAAATTGCGCGCACCCGCGAAAATCGCATAAAACGTCCATACCCAAAATTGGCCATAGGCGACACTTTAAAAGCTTTTACCGCTCATCAGTTTAGTGTTATCAGTGATTGATTGGCCCTAGAATTATTGCTCTCACTCCGATGTTCGCGGCGATGTAACATGCGGCGTAATGGGCACAATCGTCTTTTTTGCACGTATGCGCCCCCGACGCATGTTTGCATGCGTGTATGAATGGGTGTAGTTTTTTTATTTTTATGTAACTTTAAAAAAAATTTGGGGGGGATTTTTTTTCCTTTTTTTTTTTTTTTCCCCCCACTAAACTTTATTGCTATCACATACGGGGGCTAATAAAACCCCCCTATGTGATAGCAAAATATGCGACAGGTCCTCTTTATGGAGACATCAGGGGTCTCCAAGACCCCTAATGTCACCTAGAAGCCCCCAAAAGAAGCTGATGAAGCACAGATCTGCTCCATCAGCTTCTTTGCAGCTTCTGAAGCTGGAGAGTGACACAAGAATGCGGAAGTGATGTATTATACAACACTTCCGCATTCTTGCAGAGGAGAGGGGACCGGAGGGACCTAGTGTACCGAGCTCCCTCTGATCCCCTGTGACACAGGCGACATGCTGAGCCCGGGATCAGCGGGACAACGGCCGGGGAGGGGGGGACCGCGGAGGGGGTGACACTGATCGGCACCCCATACACGCGATCCGCCGGGAGCTCTCGGATCTAGAGAGCTCCCGGCCGGCCGTTTTTTTTACTACGGCTGGCCCGTAGGTAGTTAATGACTCGCCTAGAGCAGTAGAGGGGATATCGCCAGGCTTTGAAGGAAGACTGATGTAAAAGTGAGGTATGTAGGTGGGATGACCTACAAAGTACACCATGAATGTAACAAAGAGCCAATGCAAGTGTTTCTATGGAAACATGTAGCTTAGAAAGTAACTATTTTTTTGTTAAGGTGAAAATGTCCTAACTGTTATCAGCCCAATACATTAGATATTAAGAGCAGCTTTAATTTTAGGCCATGGCCCCAGAAGCTCATGGGAGGCAATAGTTCACCTAAACCAGGGATAGTCCTTGCTTCCAACTAAAAAGTAAAACCACACATTTAGAAGAGTCAATCCCCCAGTAACATTGTTTTAATGTATACTTATTTCTCACCTTTTTAACCTATTCACTGTAGACTGAAAACCATTAACAATCATTTTTGTTTAACATCAAAGGGCGGAATCTTGATTTTACTGATCCAAGAAATACTTGCTTTATTCCTCGCTCTGGCTCTTTGTCCTCACGTACAATGCTGAACTGCTGGTCTTGCATTGTATGAGATGATGTCAGATTGCAACCACCAGTCCGAACTCTGAAGAGAAGAAGCTTTGGGGGACTAGTCACACAGTGTTGTGGAAATCTGCTTAACAAGCATTTCACCTTTGTAGGAGAAGGGACCCCAATGGAAGTTTATTTACAAAAATCCCATAGTTCAGCTTTAAAAAAGTGCTTTCAGATGTTTCAGAACATTTATTGGCAAGTTGTCACATTTGTGGTGTAGACACCATTGCAATTACAGCATGATAGTGGGTATGTTGATCACCCCAAAAAATAACCTGTTGTAAAAAGAGCCTTTTGTGTTATACGGCTTATATTTGATGCATTATGGAGATGCTGTTAAATAGCTTAAAGCTATATTTTATAATGCCTTTTTGAAATCCTTAGTGCCATTTCATGACTGATTTGTAAGTTATCTGTATAAGATTTAGAGAAAAAAATAAGAAAGTAAAATATACTCTTTTCAATACTTAGAGCTGGCATGGGACACTGCATCTGTCTCACGCAGACTCTATAACCATTGCTTAGCAAACATGTAAGCACTGATCGCTTATCTCATGGTCTCCTCCCTGCAGAGAGCTTTGTCAGTCACCACTCCCTGCAGGTATCCCCCCTTTCCCTCTTAGTAAATGTACTCCTGTGAACCAAAAGAAAAAAAGCAAAAAAAAAAGTTGGAATTACTATTTACCTTTTTTTTTTTTTTTTTTTTTTTCAGACCAAACAACATTAGATGATATTGAAAAATCCATTAATGATGACATGAAGAAAATCATCCCTTGGCTCCAACAATTGAAGTATGTAATGGCTGAGCATCTATTTGTATAATCTTTTTGGTCTACCAACAGCTATGCAGTGCAAGTACCTGCCTTACTGGGCCATAGATACATTTTAACTTGCATCTTTGATCATTTATTTTTAGTTTTAGAATGAGTGACATTTACAGCCCCTGTTAAGCTGTTACTGGTGTTTGTGTTATTGCTGGGACACCCTCTTTCCTTGTCTTAAAGACCGTTATTACCAGGACCGAAAGTGATGGGATTTCAAGCAAGAGTAAAACTCATTTTCTTAAATTGGGTAACATTTATGTCCCATCAAAAATGTTTAACATAGGGAAGGATTAAACCACTGTGAAGTTTTTACTATCTGAGATTCCATTAGGATCCCCACACACGTTAAAATCTCATTGTATTATCTCTTTTAGATTCACCAACAATTATGTAGTAAGAGGGCCTGCCTGATTATGAATGCAAATGTATTGGATAATTTTACTATATTTATTGTATTACATCGTTAAGGTAAATCTAAAGTTCATTTTAGAAAGGTTGTACAGTCGGATAGTAATGTGTATAGTGAGTTTTTGTGGGGGTTTCCGCTCATTTCCTGTTATGGTGACAGCATTTTAACTGGGCAGCAAGTGAGGTCAAATCAACCCAGACAGCAACAGAAATGTTTTTTTTATTAATTGAGTAGGGAAGACTAGAACCCCAAATAGATTGTGCACTGCACTTAACCGGTTGAATTACCACTTCTAAAGAAAACACATGGAAAATTCCTAATACGATATATTACATGCACAAGAAAAGTTCTCAAATATATGACATAAATGCAGATTATTAATAGGGACTTGTGCAAAATTATCCTCTTATATTAGTGACACGTGCAAAAAAGTCCCGTTATCAACCACTCCAATCTGCAACTGTGGTTTATAAATCCAAAAATAGATCAATAGATTTTTAAATCTTCCGTGCCACCTCAAGTGCTATTTTCCACCGCCAGTGAAATGGATAAAGCAGGATCCACACTCACCAGATAAAGACCCCTTTTCAGGATGATCTTATAAAGTTTTTTTGTGCAAAGACTTCCTAATTTTCTCTTTTCCCCTCGGCGGGTGTAACACGAACTCAATCCAAAGTATAACTTCCCACACTTCATCAAGATATCTCGATACATTTCTCCAATATGTTCCAAAGAAACAAAACAGAGCCTCATTGCATAACGTGTTAAAACCAGAGCATTTATTGAATGATAAAACCTACTCACGTAGCCGTACAGGCAATTGCATGTGTAAAAGTATCTGGTTTTTCCAAGTCTCTCTTCATACTTAGCGCTACTCCTCAACGTGATGACGGCATGCGTACACACATGCTGAGTGTGGAGAGAGACTCGGAACAAACGCATACTTGTACACATGCGATTGCCTGTACGCTATGTGAGTAGGTTTTATCATGCAATAAATGCTTTTGTGTTATCATATTATGCAATGAGGCTCTGTTTTGTTTCTTTGGAACATATTGGAGAAATGTATCGAGATATCTTGATGAGGTGTGGGAAGTTATACTTTGGATTGAGTTCGTGTCTCACCCGTGGAGGGTAAAAGAGAGAAAATTAGGAAGTCTTTGCACAAAAAAAAACGTTATAAGACCATCCTGAAAGGGGTCTTTTTTATATGGTGAGTGCGGATCCTGCTTTATCCGTTTCCCTGGCGGGGGAAAATGGCACTTGAGGTGGCACAGAAGATTTATTGATCCATTTATGGATTTATTAACCACAGTTGGAGATTGGAGTGGTTGATGGGATGTTTTTGCACATGTCACTAAGTTGAGGATAATTTTGCACTAATAATAATCTGCATGTATGTAATATATTTGAGCACTTGTGCATGTACTATATTGTATTAGGTATTAGGTATTTTTCGTGTGTGTGTGTGTGTGTTTTTTTTTTTTTAATTTTTTTTAGTAAGAAGTAATTGAACCTGTTAAGCGCAGTGCACAATATATTTGGGATTTTATAAAAGTGTTTTACACATTTTTTAGCACAGCAGCGCACAAGGTTTATTGTAGATCCAAATCACAGATCATACATATATTTCCAAGACTGGAACCCCAGTCAGCTTATTATTGTGGTCGGTATCCCTGTTGCAGATTTTCTTACTTCCTGTCTGGCAAAACCGTTGTGCCCTCAGTGAGGTGAAATCTCTATAGATCTAGTAAAAACTCAGCAGGGGTTCCTATCCTTGACCACTCTACCCAAAACTAAAAAGAAAAGTTTTGACTAGACCTGCACTTTCCAGAAATGGTTTTTTATTAACCCTTGCAGTGGGGCAACCCCTGCACTGCAAGGGTTAAGTGCCTGTTTGTGTCTAGGTGCTAAAATAACAGAAATAGTCATCCAAAGCTTCGAGCCAGCCAGAGGTCACGACTCTCCCTCCAGCCTGTCTCTCCCTCCCTGCAGCATTGCAATCTTCCTCAGAGTCCTCACCACTATACAGTGTATAGACGATGATTTACGGGACCTTAAAGCGCTGCATAGGAGGGGTAGAGAAGTTGGAAGGAGGGGTCTAAGAAGAAGCCAGCTCGGAGCTTTGGGCGAGTATAACTTTTGAACCTGGACACACAAACGAGCAGTGAACCCTTGCAGTGCGGGGTTAGCCCCACTGCAAGGGTTAATAATGGAAAAAAAAATTCCTGGAGTTCTTCTCGAATGTTTTCGTTGACAAGACTAATTGAACAAGATTCTCTCTTTTTGGGAATAATATAGATGTAACTCAGAGTAATGATTTTTTTCTCAGGTTCTGGCTGGGACAGCAGCGCTGCAGACATTCAGTAAAGCATCTTCCCACTGTATGCACTGAAACCTTGCATTTTACAAATTATACCACCCATCCTATAAGCAGTCTTTCCAGACACAAGCTGTTTATAAAGCTTACACGTCTTCCACAGTACTATATCGTAAGTGCTTTTTTTTCCTCCAATAACTTCAGATTGTGTTATTGCTTTATGCAGACGTGTCAAATATCTTGTCTGTTTTTAGATTTCACATGGTGAAGTAATAAAGGAGCTTAAAGGCCAAGCTTACCTTTTGCACAAAAAATAGTAAATGCGGTGACAGTAATCTCATCAATGTGCTTTTACTCCTTTTTTTGCAATAAAGCCTGCAGACCATTGAAGCCTTGATCAGTGTGTCGCAGGTGCAGTGCTTAGGCTCTTGCAAAGCTTTCCCCCAATCTCAGGTCTGTATGGAGGTAGGAACCTTCCTGGAGTAAGTAAGGGAGGAGGGATTGACCTCACACTGTGCACATGTCCCATCTGCTGCAGTGTAGAAATGTTATATAAACAATAACAGACTTGTATCATGTGGTTGTGCAGGCCGGAAATATGGTATCAGATGTGGATTCTTCTGACATGTTTTCTGTGACTAGAATACACAATGATTTAAATTGAAACAAATGGCGGTATTGGTTAAAAAAAAAAGTGGCAGTTCAACAGTCTAATCTAACTAGAGATAATCTAATATAGTTGATTGCTTACAGATCTAATATACAGTACATTAGAATTTTAGAAAGCTTATAACCTGTTTTGTAATCTGAACATCGCTCGGTTAGATGCATAGATATCAGGTGGGATGAAAAATTAACTATGGTTCAGCTTCTTTATGTTATCTGTAAGATTAAGTAAAATTTGAAGGTAGGAACACGTGCAAAACGATCTAAAAGCACTATTTGGGGGTAAAAAAAAAAAGTTTGTAATGATGTTAAATAGCAAGTTCTCTCCATAGCACACTTCATCTGCTACTAATACTTACCTTTTCCGCGCACCCCCTGCCAGAGACCTTAAGTGTAGTACTTGTGGATATGTTGTAGCATGTGACCTTCCTCACACCAAATATTAAGTCTGAGAACATGGTGGTGGTGTTGGCTTTTGCCCCATCCGGGCTCTGACTACAGGTCTTTCTACTCGGCAATGGCAGCTCCTGGGCTTCTTTCATAACCATTGAAAAGCAGACACTGAAATGCATACAAAGAGCACAGTCCACCCACATTAGCAACAAGTGAAGCTGGCTTCCTAGCCAATCAGGAAGCCGGACATCACCTCATGACTCGCCGCCCAGCTTCCTGATTGGTCAGGAAGCCAGACAGCCTAGTCAAGTGAAGCTGGTGTTCTTTCGCTAGAACACCGGCTTCACAGGCAATCAGGAAGCAGGGACGTGGGTCATGATCCGCTGCCCGACTTTGTGATAATCGGGGCACACGCACCACTACTCGGTATCTGCGAGTAGCGGTAAGAAATTTATCGGTACCCGATACTTAAGAACCGGTATCTATGCACCCCTAGTATAAAACAATCGTGAGTAGACGTTTTGGTTTTTATTATTGTTATAGTTTTTCTTGAACAGCACTGCATCAGCAGGGTGTGTGGGTTTTTGCACTCTTAGGCCTCATGCACACACAACGCAAGAGCAAAATTGTATATTGCATGTATACGCGTATGTATGCGCGTGCACTATGTGCAATCCCAGAATGCATCATTCGTAATAGAAATTTGAATGTTTTGTACGTGCATATACGCACACACACGCTTAAAATAGGCAGCCTGGACGCATCTCGGGTCCGTTCTGTTTTTGCGCATCTTAACGCAGCGCAAATATACAGCTCCATACGCATCTATGTGTATGGAGCCATTTATTTGCATATGCAAATACATTTTGATCTGTTTGTTCATTGCTGGATCAAATTATATTGTCTGCAATGACTAGTTTGTTTCCAACATATGTAGAAGGAGATAACATTCAGTCTTTTGTCTTTAAAGACTTCTCTTTATAATACTTTATGTAATTTGCTTATGGTTTACAAAATGATTTGTCTTTAATGTGATAGGTAGTGGAGATGTTCGAGGTTGCTGGAAACCCAACAGAATTACAGTATAACTACCATTTCCTCTCTGTCAGTCACAATGACGGGGAGGAGAACCCGCCTACTGCTCTACTACTTCAGCGATTTAAGACGAATATTGAAGAGCTGTCTTTTGATGGGACATTGCGAAAGCAAGCAAAAGCGGGCTGTAAGCGCAAGGTAGGATATTTTTCTCTTTTACTGGTACTGTTTTAATAAGAGTTAAAAAAAAAAAAGTGCATCGCATGTTTGTGTTGACATAATGGACAACTTTACCTTTGGTACAAGTTGTCCTTTAACCCCTTCATGACTGAGGCCTTATTTTTCATTTTTTGCACCCATGTTATATTCCACATTTTATGTCTGAAAATTACTTAAAACCCCCACACATTATATATTTTCTGAATGCCAAGACCCTATACAATATAATGGTGGTAGTTGCAAATTTTTATGTTGCGCAATATTAGCGCAACTCCTTTATTAAACCACAAAATTTAGTGATAAATTTAATTGCCCCAAAACACAACAAAATACCAATTTTTTAAATGAAATATAAAAGATGAGGTTACAACGAGTAAAACGATACCCAACATGCCCAGTTTACAAATTGCGTGCGTCCGTGAAACGGCGAAAAACTGCAGTACCCCAAAAAGTGTAATTTGCTGAAATTTTGATAGAGTTGCACTAATAAGTGACATAATAATTTGCAACTGCCACCATTTTATTCTGCAGGGTCGGTGCTTTCAGGAAATCTATAACTCTCGGGGGGTTTTAAGTAATTTCAGGCCTAAAATGGATTATAACATGTGGTGAAAGGGGTGTGATCTGCTTTCAGTGAAATGGGGTCTACTGTTTTAGATAACTTCATTGACGGAATATCTGAATTCGTGCCCTTCAATATTCACATGAACTTTGTTCCAAAGATATAGCCTGTAGCTTGTGCTAACCTTTGATTGGTTTCGATTCCATCTGTTCCACTACCATTCTACTTCCAAATTAATGGAGACTGTTTCAGCACTTTACTGATGCAGTGCACAACACTCTTATGTAACCATACTCTCAGTATGACTTGCCACAATACCAAAGCATGCAAGTAGTAGGAGTATTAGTTATCCTGGGCTGACCTACAGATTTTCTTTGCAATTGTCTGTTCTTCCTCCTCTTGTAGGCAGCAATATATCCTCAAGGTTTAAGACTTTCAATTGACTCCAAGTATAGGATTTTACTGTGTGTACAAAAATGCTATTCTGTCCCATATTGGGTGTAATGAAACATACAAAAATGTGCATTTTAGTACAGTCTACTTTCTGCACAGCTAGATTTTAGTTTGTTTATTGGTTTGCGCTGACCTTTTATTTTTAAATTTATTTTTATTACTTAAAGAAATTTACCTTTTTTCCTTCCTCTGCAGCTTTCTGGGGATCAGGGTTCTCCAGAATCAAAGAAGCCGAAGCGGACAGGTGAAATGTGTGCCTTTAATAAAGTGCTTGCTCACTTTGTGGCCATGTGTGATGCCAACATGCCGTTTATTGGACTTCGAATGGAGGTGCGTCTGTATAAATAGTGTGGCCTTTCTTGATCGGCAAGGTTTGGGGATATTACAGTGTTAAAAAATTGTTTTGTCCAGGGTATGACGGGGTAGTATGTGCAGCAGAGGAAGGCGGGATAGGTATGACAGCGAGGGGCAGCATGTGCAGGAGAGGAGTGCGGAAAGTATGACAGTAGGCAGTACGTGCAGAAGAGGAATGTGGAGAGTAGAACAGTGCGGAGGATATGACAGTAGCTAATATGTGCAAGTTTAGAGTGCGGAGGTTATGACACTGGGCATTATGCTCAGGAAAGGAGTGTGGAAGTAATGACAGTGGGTATTGTGTGCAGTAGTGGAGTGCAGAAGGTATGACAGCAGGCAAGAATGCGGGTAGTATGTACAGAAGAGTGCAAAGGGTATGGGAGGTGGCATTATGTGTAGGAGAGGAATGTGGAGGTTATAATAGTGGGCAGTATGTGCAGGACAGGAGTGTAGAGGGTGTGACAGTGGGCCTTATGTGCAGGAATAGATTGTGGAGGGTAAGTACCCAGGCAATGTATGCAGAAGAGGAGTGTGTAGGGTATGACATGAGGCAGTATGCTCGAGAGGAGTGTGAAGGGTATGAAAGTGGGCAGTATGTGCAGGAGAGAAGAACGCAGGTTATAACAGTGGGTGTTTTGTGTAGGAGAGTAGTGTGGAGGGTATGACAGTGGGCAGTATGTGCAGGAAAGTCGTGTTTAGTGTTTGAGAGTGGGCAGTATATGCAGTAGAGGAATGCAGCGGTTATGACGGGGGCACTATGTGTAGAGTAGGAGTGTAGAGGGTGTGACGGGATTGTTTGTGGAGGACTGTGTGTGCAGAAGAATATTGTGGAGGGTTTGACAGCAACACAGTATTTGTAGGACAGGAGTACAGAGGGAATGACAGCAGGCAGGTTACCATGTGTGAAATTCAAAGTAAATTTTTCTGAATCTGAGCTGCATCAGAAGAGAGCATGGGAGGGGAGGTTAGCTGCCTGGATGGAAGGTGAATGGTCCTAAGGGCATGTAAGCCTCCGGGGAAGGGATATGAAGTGCTGCTTGGTAGTGAAAACACTGATATGGCTGCCAGTTTGTTGAATAGCACAGCATTGTTTTTACTATAGGGCATCGTGTGAATGGGTATGGGTATCATGTGTATGATGGTGTCATAGTGGGCATTTCTGGGTTAGTGTAGCAGGAGTAAACAAACACCATTTTACATCTGTATTCCTCTTTTAATACCCACTACACTTCATTTTAAATAAAGTGGGTGCGATGCTAAGCTATGGAAATGTAAGAATTTATTTTACTTCAGAAGCACAAAGATGAACAATGATTTTGCAAGTTAGAGATTTTGAAGATTATCAGGAAAGGAAGCAGGTGTTGTGTATAAATTAGATAGTACCCAGTTGCTTCTTGTCCATTGATAAATCTCCCATGTTGCAATCTTTTTTGTCTCTACAGTTTTCCAGCTTGAACATTCCTCATCAAGGTGTACAAATAGAAGGGGATGGCTTTAGTCATGCTATCCGTGTACTTAGGTAAACAAATATGATTTATTTTTATGATTTATTTCGTTTTTTTGTGAATTACATCACAGAAGTTTGGGTGGCACCTCTGTGCACCACCACTTGCCTGCGGGTGACAGCATCACACAAGCTACATAAAGAAAGGCCCAGTCCACTTATGGACTTTCAGATTGCTGGATAATCTCCTTGTGTGGTAACGAGTGCTTTCAACCTCTGGAGGACTTGGTTTCCTCATCTTGTAGGTCAGAAATCGGGCCCTTTAATAGCAAATGATGCTTAAAATAGGGAGCATCCCTTTTAACTTTTTCTTGTTGTTTCTTGCAACTTGTTAACATTCAGATTGGGATGCTGTTTTATGGTGTAATATCACAGCTGCTTATAAGAGTAACCGCTTATCTAGGTCTTCAAGCCACAAATATTTGATAGATCTGGTAAGATTGTTACTGATTTGAAGGCTTTGCTGTGTGACATGTTAGAAAAGCATATGTCATTTTTTTCTCGTGTAAAGGATTCCTCCGTGTAAAGGGGTAAGCGAGGAAACACAGAAGGCACTAGAACAGTCTCTACTCGATTGCACTTTTCGGCTCCAGGGCAGGAATAACCGGACATGGGTTGCAGAACTGGTGTTTGCAAACTGCCCACTTAACAGTTCCGTCTGCAGGGAGCAAGGTAAGGTCCAGTCTTTCGCACAACACATTGTTTTTTACACATTTATTAACTGTGTTTGAGAAATGTAAATTTTTATACCTGTTAGGTCCAACACGACACGTCTACCTGACCTATGAAAACCCCTTGTCAGAACCCGTAGGAGGGAGGAAAGTAGTAGAAATGTTCCTGAATGACTGGAATAGTATTGCCCGGTTATATGAATGTGTGTTGGAGTTTTCAAAGTGTTTACAAGGTAACATTTTCTGATTGTTTTAAAGTAAAGTTTTTGCTTGTCTATTTGTGTAATCTAATATTTTTTTTTTTTGTTCTTCTGAAGACATACCTCATCACTTAAATCAGTTTTCTGAGGTCCGATTGTATAATTATCGCAAGCTGATTCTATGCTATGGACAAACAAAGGGAAGTTCGGTAGGTGCATAAAGTCTATACAATACTTTTAAGGGGTCTTTCATTTTCCGATTATGCTTAAAAGGTGTTTTCTTATATAATCATACTGTCAAAACGACTAGCCTTTCAGGTGTATATAGTTTGCTAGAACACTAGAACAAAGGTGTGTAGCGTTAATAATATAGGTGGGAAGTAGGGTAGACTTTCATTGCCAAGTTTTTAGCTTTCTTGGAAACATGTTATCTCCTTGACTAACTTCATCTTGTTTTTTCTTCTATTGGCAACTCAACATTTTATTACCAAAGCTATACTGCAGTGCGGTTTATAAAATGTAGAGCACTGTTTTATATAGTGTGACAGCAATGCTCTATTGGTGCTGATATATTTTAGCCTGGAGCCTTTGATGCTTAGAAGTTTAAAAACCTGAGCTCTGCGAACAGTCCTTTTTGTTGCTAACACTTAAGTGCCCTCTAATAACCCACCTTAACCTTTCACACCTAACCTGAATCCTAAAGTAGTGCCTTAAATGTGCTCAATCACCTCATGCTTAACAGTTAAGCCTAAACCTCTGCCTTAACACGTAACATTATCCCTAATGTGAGCCCTTAAAACTAGATTTGTCTATTAAGGGACACAGCTCCTGAAGAATTCTGAAACCTAGAGGCAAAAGCAAAACCATACATTTCAGAATTCTTTAGAACTGTGTCCCTCCGTGGACTCCACAAAAAGGATTTTACGATAACAAAATCCTATTTTCTCTATCGTCCATTGAGGGACATGGCTCTGAAGAATTCTGAGAGGTAGAGGCAGCAGCATAACCCTACATCTCGGAATTCTTCAGAGCTGTGTCACACAATGTACCCCATGAAAAGGATTTTACGCTACAAACAAAGTCCTATTTTCTCTATCGTCTTTTGAGGGACACAACTCTGAAGAATTCTGAGTCCTATGGTTTTTCTGCTACCTCTTCATCTCAGAATTCTTCAGAACTCTGTCCCTCAATAGACTCTGAGAAAAGTATTTTATGCTAAGAACAAATTCCTAGTTCTGTACAAAGTAGTTGTTGCGGTGCCACTGCATCAGATTGGATTGGTGATAATTAAAGTGGAAGTGCTTTTCCCCAAAGGTTTTTTTTGGGCTTCAAGATCAGCTCCTAAGGAAGGTCTTTCTATACTGGTAGAGGGCCTTCATGGTGCCTAGAGAATTTAAGTCTAGAAGAACCCAATGTAAATGAAATGACAGCAATATATTTAAAGTTTTGTCCTTTTATTTGCTGAAAAGTCTGTCAGAAATGTCTGTGCATTTTGGTGCTCTCAACATGCCGCCCTCTTCAGGACTTCATGGGAAGCAGTCCTGTGGTTGGCATACTCTAGAACTGTGTTTGTTGGGACTTAGACAATCTCCACTCAATTACCCTTTTCCGACTGTATGGCCCTTTAACGTTTTTTTCTTTTACATGCTCCTTTTTTACATCAAAGAGAAGTGATTAACGGCAGATATTTGCAGTTGGGAATGTAATGAACATACTAAAAAACGTTCTTGGTAGTTGCCTTGATTTTTTTACGTGTGGTGACAGTCATGCGTTTGTTTTCCACATTGTAGATAAGTATACAATGGAATTCTATTAACCAGAAATTCCACATATCCCTCGGGACCACCGGACCCAATTCTGGTTGCAGTAACTGTCACAATATCATTCTTCACCAGCTACAAGAAATGTTCAACAAAATCCCAAATGTGGTTCAGTTGTTACAGGTAAGTACATTTAACAGTTTGTTTCATTGGGTGCCATTGTTTAAAAAAAACTGATTAACCCTTACCCACCTTTCATCTGTAGAATTATACTGCCCTGCACGATGCCCTGTTAATGTATGATCTCCCTTCCCCTTTGAGAACCTAGGGGCCACTGTCATCTCCAGTCTCCATAATGGCCAGGAATGAATCTGAGTAGTTCTGGATCATGTGATCACTGTGACAGTGATCACTGGCAGACTGGGTGTTCATTCAGACAAAATGAACTTTCAGCCTGTAGATACCCCTGCCCCCTAAAGGAGGCAGCATGAGATACAATGACAACGTTAAAAGAATAATACTCCATTTAAAGGACCCCTGGGCACAAAAATCTTACAGTGCTGACTTATTATAAGTGAGATGACTTTGTGACAGTAACTTAGGTGGTTATATATCTTGTTTTTAGAATGTTAAACAATTGTACAGAACACCAGGGATGCGTCCTGGATGGACGCTATGTATTGCCTTGTTTAGGTTGTGATCCCTTTTAGGGGAACAACAAAAGAGGTTGTCTGGAATAAATAAATGTTCTGGGCTTGAAGGGGTAAACCTACTTGCTGGGGAGGGTCCTAGAAGGGCAGAAAGCCAGCCAGCAGGTGTCTGTGAGGTGTGTATGGAGCAGGACACTTCTCTGTGATGAGCTGTGGACTGTTTTCTAGTTAGACCCTGCTGGACGTCTGTGTCTGTGCTAGACCCACTGTAACCAGGCTGAGATGCTAACCCTGGGATAAGACGTATTTGTATAGGTGCTGAACAGAACTTTAAGTTTTGTTTTATTTACCATTTGCTGACGAAAAGCAGTGTAAGACCTTGTTCACACCGAAAGCATGTGCGATCCAGAGCGGTAGCTGCTGGAACGCACCTCGATCGATGGGAAAACTCTATTTTTTGCGTTTGCAGTGGAACGGAACGCTGAAAAAGTTTTGCCACGTGTTCGATCGCACTGCGGGGGCAGGGCGTGGAAGCGGTGCCATTGAATACAATGCACCGCCACACCCCCTCCCGCCCCAAAACGCGGGGGGAAGTTTCTCAGTGGTCGCGGTGCGTTCCAGCAGCTAGCGCTCTGGAACGTACACACTTTCGGTGTGAACAAGCCCTTACAGTCTTTTGAAGAAATGAAATACTGTTGTTTTACTAACACGGCTGGCTATTGATCTCAACCGACCTGAATATTACACAGTATATCTTATCACCGAGGGGTATCATTTTAAGGTGGATCACCTCAGCAAGCTTGCTTGTAAGTTTGCATTGCAGTACATTTTTGAAAGTCTGCCAATCTCGGCTTACAGTAAAGATGAGCATCTAGATCAGGAGTGCCCATTAGGTAGATCACGATCTTCCAGTAGCTCTCAAAACTGATGCTGGTAGATCACGAAGGGTGTGAATGGTGGCCCCTTCCATTTTGCTATATTTACCGGGGGGGGGGGGAGAAGAGACAGGAGAGAGAGGAAAGACAGCCAGGGGAGAGAGAGTGAGGAGAGACAGCCAGGGGAGAGAGCAAGGTGTGACAGCCAAGAGAGCAAAGAGACTGTCATGAGAAAAAAATGAGGAATGAAAGCCAGGAGAGAGAGAGCGAGCGAGGAAAGACAGCCAGGTGAGAGAGGAGAGACAGCCAGGAGGATGAAATGGAGAGACTGCCAGAAGAGAGAGCAAGGAGAGACATCCAGGAGATAGAGAGCGAGGGGAGTTTTTTTTTCCGTTGGTAGATCTCGTGTAGCTCATCATTTGAAAAGTAGATCTTAACACAAAAATTGTGGGCACCCCTGATCTAGATCATGACAGATCAGCTTGCATCTAACCAATAAGAATATTGAACATGTCCCATACCTATTTTATTTTCAAAATTTGAATGACACCTGTTTGACATTTTTAGAAAAATTATGTTCTCATTCTTCACTGTTTTACTTTGGTCATGTATAACTGATTATCTGCACTTCGTGTTCCAACAGGTTTTATTTGATACTCAAGCTCCTTTGAATGCTATCAACAAGCTTCCAACAGTACCAATGCTGGGCCTGACACAGCGGATAAACACTGCCTATCAGTGCTTCTCTATACTTCCCCAATCTCCTACACATATACGGCTGGCCTTCAGAAATATGTATTGTATAGACATTTATTGTAGAAGTAGGGGTGTGGTGGCAATACGAGATGGCGCTTACAGCCTCTTCGATAACAGCAAAATAGTTGAAGGCTTTTATCCAGCTCCAGGACTGAAGGTACATTTTTAGTTATTTGTTTTCATTTTACCTATTAAATGTCTCCTTCACATTCTCCTATCTTTCCAATGCCATCTCTGTTCAAGAGTGTTTTTCTTCTGTCTCTAGACGTTCCTGAATATGTTTGTGGATAGCAATCAGGATGCACGGAGGCGATCTGTTAATGAGGACGACAATCCACCATCACCTGTTGGAGGTGATATGTTGGACTCATTGATATCCCAATTTCAGCCACAGACACAGCAGGTAATTGTCGTATCAGCCAAAGCTTACATAAATTATATATAATGTCACACAAACAATGTTTTACATCATTTTTGTTTGGTATAGTCTTTTATGTATAGAACATGTAGTGAATCCTGTGACTTGTTATCCAAGTACAGTAAACTCCCAGTTATCCGGCACCCATGGGGATTGGTAGATGCCGGGTAACTGCAGTTTCTGATTGCTTGAGAGTTACTATTAAAGGAGAACTATGGGGTCAGTGTTTTTCCCCATAGTTCTCCTTAGGGTAACGGGAAGACACAAACTAGCGTCCTCCCGTTACCCTAAGCTCAGTATACCGCGAGCTACAGCTCGCGGTATACTGAGATGCCGCAGCTGGAGCGGATCACGACTTAGATGATGGGATCCGCCCAGCTGCGTGAGTGACAGCTGGCTCTGCCTATCTAGAGGCAGAGCCAGCTGTACCCACCCCATCCGCTCCGCCAGTCAGCGCTGGCAGATCGGAGCGGGGAGAGGGGAATCCAGCCCCTCCCCCTGTCACGGCAGAGAGCCGTGACAGGATCGAGAGGCGAGCGAACCCGGTATGTGTTCGCTCACCTCCCGATCTACTGAGCCGACCTGTGACAGTCTCATTGTCACAGGTCGGCTAGAACTATGAGGTGAGTGAAAATCACTCACCTCATAGTTCTCCTTTAACTCTCAAGTAGCCCTCCCGCCCTATTTATCTTCTGGCTAGATTCTGCTATTGGCTATTTCAAATTGCCGTAGCCAGTAGCAGGCTGGCTTTTGCACATGCCTACTGCTCGTTGTTTTCATTCACCTGCCAGCTGAGGAATCTAGCCATCGGCCGCAGCAAAATGTAAACAGAGAATCCTGTTAGCAACAAAATTTAGTTGCTAACAAATTTTTTTAGTGTGCACATGTCTGTCAAGCAACTGGCAAAAAAAAAATTGAGGATATATGTTGTCGGTGGTTTTTGTTTTCCCCTGGTTGTTGAATGCCGGATAATAGGGAGATTACTGTATATCATTATTATCCTATTTTATGTTCACAGTTTGCAAAACAGTCAGGAGCGTCTGGTGCCTATCCACTTACTTCTCCACCCTCTTCATACCACAACACTGTTACACCGTCACCAGTAATGATGCACACACAGTCACCAGGTGAGAATATTTGTCTGTGATTTATAATATGTATTTCATATCTCATAATTTTCATATGGAAACCATTCCTGTATAGTATCACTGTACAGTGTCTGGAGTGTGTACATCCTGCCTGCTTCTTCTAACACGCGTAAAGAAAAATAATTTTTTTTTAGTTATTGAATCATGGTTAATGGCCAATCGACTCTAAACGGCACAACCAATCGGCTCAGCATGTACCACTAATTGGAGTTGCAGCTTTTTGTTGGCGCCACCTAGCATGGCCTCGGAAACTCATTGATTTGAGGCAGTTATACAAATCTATGTAGAACTCAACGCAGCATGCCAAAAAGCATGTAAATCATGAACACATATGAAGAAAATGTTATCTTTTTTTTTTCTCAAATAAAAAAATATGTTAAATTGATAACCATGAATCATGTTCAAACTCAATACTAGAATGTCAAGACCATAAAAATATCCTAATTAAAATATCTAAATGAATTGGCTAGATTAAATCGATACAGAGGCATAATTAGATTTGAAATAAGAGTGGAGATCTACTTGTTTAAAATCTAGATTTTTCTGTGTGTATATTTAGGTGAAAACCCAGACGTTTATTGCCAAAAAAAGTTTATTGATCTTTTTTCCCCCCATAATCTTATCCAAGATGAATTAAATGAAAACATATTTTGTGTCTAAATTAAAAGGGATCTTGGAAGATGCTAGCAACCAGGGTTTGTTGTGCAACACAAAGCATGCTAATCCGAATGCTTGCCAATCTGTGTGTTTGGATATGTATGTAAAAATTGTGTGTGTGTGTGTGTGTGTGTATATTTCTTGCTGGAGATATTTCCTCTCACTTTCTGCTATGACTCTGGGACAGGAAGTAAAGGGAACTCCCCGCAACGGGATACAGACAACAAACCCTCTTCTATCTGAAACAAAAAAAACAAAACCTTAGCTTTACTTACACTGTACATTTGCTGCAAGCATTATATTCATTACAAAATGTAAACCTCATCTCTGCCTATTTGACTCCTCCCCTTCCCTCCACACCCTGCAGAGCCATTTTTCTGACTTTGTCTCTGTAGACCTGCGCTGTAAGCTGTGTTAGTCATTTATTTTTAATATGAAATATTCAAATTGTCCAATATTTGTGCATTTTGATTACAACACATGAGTGTGTTGTAATCAAAATCATCAGCACAGGAAACAAACTGACAAGTTTTAAAGGGAGGACACTCGCAGAAGCCAGAAAGATATTGTTTCTTTTGGTCCGACAGGAAATCATCATCAAACTCTCCGTGACTAATGAGTGCTTGAGGAGAGCCAGTATTGCTTGGCGTTTGCATCCCCCTTAAGAGTGTTGACTGGTGTGCTGGTAGGGGAACATCATTCCACAACTTTCTAGTCTTTCAAGTCTGTTACCTTGAAGAAGAATTGGTCTTTTTTTTCTTTGGCATAGATCTACTGCTAGTAGGCAGTAGATCTATGCCCCATCATTAAAAAAAAGTGGAAAATACTAAACTTACCTGTGTCAGCGGTGCCCGTTCACGCTGTAGAAGTCCCGAATGCTGTGAAGGAGGAACTGTGAGCTGGCGTTTGCGCAGTACAGATCCTCGGAGGAGAGCACCGCTGACACTGAATGGACGCAGCAGTGCAGCCGGGAGCGTGCACGCAGAACAGACTCCATGGGACCCGAGGAGTCTGTGGTGGATCAGAGACCGGCACCAGCACTGAAAGGACTTTAAAAAACGAGAGGAAGGAAGAAGCTGTTCGGATCTAGAGGCATCACACAAGGTAAGTCCTTAAAGCAGTATTGGGGGGAATTCTAGCTTTAATGTTACTTTAAGGCAGCCTAGTCATGTGCTCTCATCTTCAGCACCTATGTCCTATGCAAAGGATGAAGAGATGTGGGAGGAGGATGACATTGATTACAGTGGATACATCGTTTGCACCTTGACTCCCCTTTATCAAGTCAAGGAAGTCAAGCTGACCTCAAAATACAAACTTAACTTTGAACAGGTGGATGATCTGAATGCCTTTCATGTAACTCTGAATAATCAGGAGGAAAAGATACAATTACTCCTGCGTTATCACATAATCACACGTATCAAGGATTGCATTAAAAAAAACGTTGTCTTCCTGGTGCACAGGGTTCTCAATGAAAGAATAAAGCTAAAAGGAGGCCATTTTTTCTTTTAAACATCAAAAAGATGATTTCCCTTTGATGCAGATACCTATGTAGTAGGGTTCCCAGGTGCAATGTAGCTTTTTTTTTTTTCTTTTCCCCCTTGTTTCCTAAAGCACTGACTTGGCTTTTGATGGCATGGGGGTGTACCCCATGGACAAAAGAATGGATTATATTCTCAAAAGAGACTAGCAATCTCCTGTCTCAAATGTAAACACTTGCTCAAACAACTGAAGACATACCTTGAAGCCGTCACAAACAAGAAGCTAATCCTTTGGTGTGAAGAATATGGCTGTAGGCTTTATTATGACTCCATCTGCAGAATCTGTCCACATGCCTGCTAGATTGTCAGCTTCAGCCTTGGTAAGTTTGGCACAGCAGGCCTTATGGCTAAAAATGTGGCCAGAAGATCCCTTCCAATTTTTTTTGATGCAGACCTTCCAAGAACCCCTCCAAGGCTTGTGCTCTGTCCCATGGACTGTTGTCCATTGGAAATTGAACATCTAGAGGTTTAGTCTTTAGGTTCCCAAAGAGAACAAGCTGTGATATTATCCCTTTATTTCAATAGTGTGGACATTTTGCCTGATCCTAAGCCCCAAGCCCCAAATCCATCAAATACAAAAAACTAGAGTTGCATTGAAAATGATCAGTCCTTCTTTTCTCTAAATGTAAGATCCAGCCATCACAATCTCTGGAATTTCTAGCTCCTTCCCTGCTTTTCCTTATGGTGTTGAGGAAATTGGAATACAAATGTTCTCTGTTATTCTGATTTGCTTCCTTGTGGCCTAACACCAGGTTCTCAACGCCTATTCTCAGTATAACAACCATGGTTCTTTCCGATCTCGCAAGTACCAGTGTTTCATACTTGGTTTAGTCATTTGAAGTTAGCCACTTGTTATCTGAAGAGTAAAGGCCTATCAGATTAAGTGGTCAAGACACTTCTTTCCAGCTATAAGGTGATGTCCAGAGTGATTAATGGCAAGACATGTAAAGTTTTTTGTTTTTTTTTTTTTTCTTCCCCCCTTCCTGCCAGTTGTAAAATTTATTTCTAAAGAAAAGGCCTCGGTGGAGCCATCGGTACATTGAAAGTGCCAGTTGCAGCATTTAGTGTTCTATTCGAAACATCTGGGATCACATCCTGTGGAGACTCTATTTTTTCTTTTTTATTAGACTAATCTAATCATGACCATCACTGATTAGGACTTTTCCTTTGTGGGATCTCTCTAAGTTTTCAGAGTCTTAATAAAAGAACAATTGGAACTCTAATCATCAAAGTTGACCACTAGAAAGATATGACTACTGGTAGCATTGACGTCAGCCCATTTTATTGGTGAACTGCAAACATCTCTGAGAGCCTTTTTAGTCCATTTTTCAAGATCATATTGTGCTCAAGACAGAGCAGGGTTTTCTCCTCACTGTAATTGCAGCCAGAACTTAGCCCTTCTATTTTTGTGTAATAATACCTCTTGTGACTAGGAGTGGGCTGTTTACTGACTTACCTGGATAGACCTTTTTAACCCAGTATGTTGGGAAAAGAAGAGGTAACTAGGCCTCTAAAACTCAATAGCCAGGTGGACCATGATGTTTATGACTCATTCAGAATTATAGGTATAAAATTCCCTTTTATCTTTGTGGTCCTATTCCGCTCAGCATTTTGCCACCTCCAGGGCACAGAAAGCTGGTGCCACTCAAGAACAAACATAAAAAAGCGTTATATGGTCAAGCTATTGAACGTTTATCAGTGACTTATCGATTAGACTTCCTTTCCTCCAAAGATCAGTCTTTTCGGAGGAAGATTTTGCAAGCTATTTGATCGCACTTAAACTGGAAAGATCTTGTTTATGCTCTCATCTGCTGTCCTGAAAGATGACTTGAGGAAACCAGAATTTGACTTAGCAGTGATTATTTTCAGACGTCTTTCAGAACAACAGTGAATTCCCTTCCAGTTTGTCTTTTTTTAGTATTATATGTTTATTGTATGTGTTATAAGAGCTTATTTTCTACTACTGGCTGGCTTCTGCACAGGTCTTCCTTTTAAAGCATGTAATGGCTTGTGTTTTCTTTTCTGGTGGGTGGAACCACACTCT
Source organism: Nanorana parkeri (assembly GCF_000935625.1). Classification (NCBI taxonomy): domain Eukaryota; kingdom Metazoa; phylum Chordata; class Amphibia; order Anura; family Dicroglossidae; genus Nanorana; species Nanorana parkeri. The sequence continues at coordinate 796,703 of NW_017306502.1, forward strand.
CTCATGTACTGTCATCATAGGTTAGTGGAAGCAGACCTGAAAAAATTTACCTGATTTTTCCTCCTTCAGGAAACTTGCAGAGTTCTCCTAGTGGTGCCCTTAGAGCACCTTCTCCTGCAGCTTTTGGTCCCACTCAGTCTCCTTCCTCTATTGGGATTTCCATGGTTCCATCGTCTAATTTTGCTAGCCCTCTTGGTGAGTACCTGATTGAGATATTTTTTTCTACACAGTTAAGACTGTTACACAGTTGATTATTTGCCTTTCACTATAAGATATATACCTGAAATGTATGTGACACATTACAAATTGCAATTAAATGTATGCTGTATACCAGTAAGACATTGCTGTGAGATTCATCTCATATTGGAATGCACAGTGCTTTGGTTGTTACTCAGAAAGTAAGGTACTATTAAGATGTGTTTTTATGTGGCATGTATTTAGAATATATGGTGACTTTGATTGACTTGTTGAATGAAAATGTAAGCATAAGAACTTAAAGTACATGCGTCACTTCTGTGTGTGTGTATATATGTATATATAGCTCTATATATATCTATATATATCTCTATATATCTCTCTATATATATATATATCTCTCATATATATATATATAGAGAGATATATAGAGATATATATAGATATATATAGATATATATAGATATATATAGATATATATAGATATATATAGATATATATAGATATATATAGATATATATAGATATATATAGATATATATAGATATATATAGATATATATAGATATATATAGATATATATAGATATATATAGATATATATAGATATATATAGATATATATAGATATATATAGATATATATACACACAAAGTTAAGTTATGAAAAAGGTTAAAATTTACCTGTGTCTCCGCCGCGTGCTTCCTTCCGAAGATCTGAAAATTCTCGGGCGGGTGCATGCGTAGTAGAGATCTTCGGACGGGAGATGAGGAGACACACAGGATAAGTCAATGCACGCAGCCCGGCAGCGTGCACCCGCATAGACTCCGTGGGACACAGAAGACTCAACAGTCAGCGCTGTATCATATACCGGCACCAGTGTCAGGGACTGCTGATAACTACAGGAAAAAGATGATTGGATCAAGAGGCATCATTTAAGGTAAGTCCTTACACTAGCATAGGGTGGGGGAAATATCCTTTAATGTCACTTTACCTTCCGGCATTGTTGCCATCACCCTGTCACTTCCTGTACTTTCGTGAATTATGGTCACCAATTTCAGTGATGAACCAATAGAAAAGTGTGGGAGACCGAGGAGGGTGGGCTATCTCTAGGAACTAGTACTGAAGGCACCGCTAAGTTGACATAATGTGCCTTTTAAGAATTTCTGAACAGTGATGTGTGATGTTTTTAATTCGGACAAATGACTTATCTGTAGCGTCTTTGGCAATTCTTTATGCCTATGGTATGTAGTAGCTAGTAAGGATTTGATTTATAAAAACATCACTATTTCACATAGCAACCACCTCTTCTTTCTCCATTTATCTTCTTTCACTGTTCCAGCTTCATAAATTATTCCTGCCTACCAATTGAGACACAAAGAGTAGAGTCTTTAAAAGATTTCCCCATAACAAGGGTCATCACGAGAGTGTATTTTTAATTTTTTTTTTTTAGAGATGCACCAAAATCACGGCCGACAAAACATATGGGCCAAAAATGGTACTTTTGACAAAATGCCAAAATTGCAGAAATAGCGTTGCATCCCAGGCTTCTTTCTCCTTCCGTGGGACACTGCTCTCTGACACAGCGCACACCACATCCAGCAGGGAGGAGAGAAACTGTCACAGGAGGCAGAGCGGTGCGGGGGAGGAGAGCGCTGTGAGCTTCCAGCGTCTCTTCTCCCCCACCATATTTGTGGCCTTAGTGAAGGGTTTGCCACATAATCCCTACAGAATAAATCCAACTTTCCTGCATTATGGCTGTAATTGAGCTCTTGCTTTCTTGTTGCTCTCAAGTTTCCTCTTCCTGTTTAGTAGGAAGAGGAAACTGGTGGCAGCAGAAGTAATTGGTGGTTGGATTTGCAGGATATGGGTATGCAGGTAGGTAACAATATTTAATCTTTACCCAACACTTTTCTTTCCATGAGCTTCTCCTCAGCTTCACATCTGATGGTGTGAGTTGAATGTTAACTTAATTTTTTGCTCAGGTTTCTGCTATATTTCCTGAAACGTTATAACCTTATTTGTGCAGGATAAATATTGTTTGAGGCAGAAATACCATTGTGATGTGTTTGGTAAAACTGTTCCATGAGGATCTGCCTTTATAGGCAATTTGCAAAAACTAATCAGCTAATATAATTGTAGAATGTTCCACTGAGCATTTGTCCCAGCATAGTGTTGTAAGAAAGTTTTGTCAGGAAATAAGCTGTGTGTGTATGTATGTATGTACAGGCATGTGTGTCAAATTGTTCTGGGGCTTTTGGATTCAAAGTCCAACTACTAAGTTATGATTAAAACATTTGTAACTTTGTTGTCACCACTAAACTATAGATTGTGTTCTAAATACAGGCTGGTTATTACTGAATTCCCAGTATTCAGAATGATGCAGATCAAGTGCTAATGGGAGGATTACAGTGAAAACGTTATAGCTAAAGCAGAAAATAGTCAATTGGAAAAAGATAACTTTAAATACATACACTTGAGTGGCCAGATTATTATGACCACCAGCTTTGCTGTCTGCAGTTTAAAAAGATAAAACGTCTCCAAATCGCACACCAACACAAGGATTGAACAGTCGAGCATTGGAAAAAAGTCATGTGGTCCGATGAATCACGTTTCCAGTTGCATCATGCAGATGGCAGAGTGAGAATTTGTCGGAAACAGCATGAAAGCATGCACCCCACATGCATGAGTACAACCCTTCAAGCTGGTGGGGGCAGTGTTATGGTTTGGGGCATGCTTTCCTGGCATGATTTGGGCCCTTTAATTCGTGTGGAACAATGTCTGAATAGCACAACATACCAAAGTATCGTTGCTGATCAAGTTCATCCTATCCTGTTGATGGCGTATCCCAATGGAGATAGCTTCTTCCAACAAGACAATGCGCCATGCCACGGTGCTCGTATTGTGCAGGAGTGGTTTCAAGAACATGAGGGAGAATTTACCTTGCTTAGGTGGCCCCCACAATCACCAGATCTCAATCCCAATTGAGATTTTGTGGGACGAAGTTGAAAGATCCATCAGGCAGCTGGTTCCACAACCATCAAATCTCACAGAACTGGGCAGTGCTATTCATCAGGCATGGTGTCAGATTCCTCGCATCACCTTTCAACATCTCGTGGAGTCAATGCCAAGAAGAATCGCCGCAGTATTGAAGGCAAAAGGTGGCCCAAAGAAGTACTGATGGGGTGGTCATAATAATCTGGCCACTCAGTGTACATACACTCTTTTTGCCATCGTGTAAGGAAATGATGCTGAAGAGGTTACTTTTAATATCAGTAGCTGGTCTTATGATTGTATGTTTTGCTCAGTGCCCCAGTATCATTTCACCAGTTACAAATTCCAAAGTTAGAGTTATCTCAAGATATGACATGCTATAAATTGTAGGATCAGCTGCAGGCTCTCATTTATGGACTTAAGACATAACGGGCTCAATTTGAAATTCTTGTCTTATTGCTATTCTTTCCTCTAAAATAAGCTCAAGGAAATTTTTGCATGTGCTTCATATACTTCATTCCTACTTTTGCATAAATACTCTGGTGAGCTCAACATGTTGATATCACCACTTGCCAGTAAGCTCGGGTCAGTTGGAACGTGGCGGCATTTCCAACAGTCCTGGTACATCTCGTCTTCAAAATTGGAACTATTTAGTTTTGATGCATTCTAATATAAACAGGTGTTTACTGCAATAGGTCTGCAATCTCTGTCCAGTAGCAGAACCATAACTATTTTTTATTCATTGTATACGTTCTAATATATCCATCAGTTTTTGTTGTGATTGTTTATTAAATCTTGATCTGGATCTTCCTGAATACCATAATTTTGGTTATAGCCATGCTGTTTATATTTTACCAGTATAATATCCCTTTAAATCCATTCTTGGTAGTGGAGATGATGTGATTAAATCTCATTTTACAACCTGCACAGGTACATTAGACCCTAGCTCTCCGTACACCATGATGTCACCCAGCCAACGTGCAGGCAATTGGCCAGGGTCTCCTCAAGTGTCTGGTCCTTCTCCAGCAGCTCGCATGCCTGGAATGTCACCAGCAAATCCATCTCTTCACTCTCCTATCCCAGATGTGTCTCACTCCCCTCGAGCTGGAACAAGTATGTTGTGGTTCCAATCATGCTCTCATTTAGTGATCCTAGCTCATTGCTCTTTTAGAGCTTCTTGTCACAAGATCAGCTATGAATGTATGACGCTTTTCGCAAAATTTCAGTCTGAATGTTGGCACATCGCAAAGCCTATATGAGCCTCCCCCTTTTTTATCGGCAGTGACAGTTCAGATAAGACGTTGATCACAGAATAAAAACACAAATATCATAAAAGATGGGCAAGAATATGGGTGGCCATATATTCAGTGGGATTCTCATTTGTAGTTGTCTTCATATAGCAGTTGTATGCTGAGCAGATAAACCCAGAAGAAAAAGAACCTGGGTAACATAATCTACTGGCTTTTTTATGTCTTGGGGTAACCCACTATCTACAGACCAACGCTCCCTGCTTTGTTCCCCCACACTACACAGGTTTCGAGCTTCCTCCAATAGGCATTCTGAGCTGGCAAACATCTGCCAAAGCAGAGTGGGTATTTGGACAAACCTTGAACTTTGGGTGCAAAGATCATAGCAGTAGGCTTCCAAAAAGATATAGAAAAAGAAAATCACATTTGGTTAGATGAACATTTTAAATTGCCCTTTCTTGAAATATTAACACCTAAACACAACGATTGACAAATCATTCCTCTGTGATCAGTGTCGGTGTGGGAAGTTAATCAAAAGTTAAGAAAACCCTTGTCTGTTTTGTCATGCTGAATATCGACTCGTGGACTGTTGTCTCAGCATCTTGTGTATAATGCATGCTACTGGTGATTTTTACTTTTGCTTTTTTTGCAAATAAATTCATAATATGTTGCGTTTATAATATTTAAATTATTTGTTTCTATAGGTATCCTATACAAGTTACTAAATAGGTATTTTATTCTTTGCTCTCAGGCTCTCAGTCAATGCCAACGAACATGCCTCCACCTCGCAAGCTACCTCAACGTTCATGGGCTGCATCCATCCCCACAATCCTCACTCACAGTGCCTTGCACGTCCTACTCCTGCCTTCTCCTACTCCTGGGTTATCGCCAGCTTTGGCAGGCAGCTACCTGTGCTCTCCTCTTGAAAGGTTCCTCGGATCCGTTAACATGAGGCGGCATCTTCAAAGGATAATCCAACAGGAGACTGTAAGTACAGCATTTAACTGTAAACCTAAGCTTGTCTTCACATTCCTAGGACTCCTTTATATCTGAGCCGTGATCATTAATATGGCATTCTCGGAAGATGCCTTCCACTGTACTCTTTGTAAAGCACACCCAAACTGCTGTATGCAGGCGTTGGGGTCTGCAGTGTCAAAGTGTACTACATAGGTTTGAACTGATCTTTCAAATGAAATGGTTCAACTATTATGCGTTGCCCCCTACGCTATACTGATATTAACAAGCTCTTTGTAATTGTAATTAGGAACATTTATTCTCTGAATGTTAGTAAAGTAATTGGAATTCCAGACACGTCTGCCGTTACTGTTTGTACCCATACAAAAACTGAAAGATGTTTTTGATTTTTTTGGCATTTATATTTTCAAATATGTTTAAATGTGAAATTATTCTTCCAGCTTCAGCTGATAAACTCCAATGAACCAGGAGTCATCATGTTCAAAACGGATGTACTAAAATGCAGAGTGGCCCTTAACCCCACTACAAATCAGACGTTACAGCTGAAAGTAACCCCTGAGAATGCTGGCCAATGGAAGCCAGAGGAACTGCAGGTCTTGGAGAAGTTCTTTGAAACAAGGGTATGTGTTTTTAACAAAATGTTTTAACGCTTTCGTGACTAGAGACGTTCACTGTACGTCCCCGTCACTAAGTGCCCAATTGACTGCGTACGTACATTGTACAACCGCAGCTATTCAGGGCTCCGGAATGCCGGTAACCACTGAGATCCACGGTTACCGTTCATTAATGGATGCCTCACTAATGAGGCATCCAATAATGAAGGATTTAAGCATTTTCAGACACAGCGATCGTCTGATAGTAATAGGAAGTGAGGTGTGAACCACACTTCTTATCACTGTTAGGCAAGCGTACACCTCGGGATTAGCAAATTCGGATGTGTACCGGCATTTTGCTGAATGCTTTAGCAAAAGCTGAACGCTGCCTGTTTCAGGCTTCTGATTTTTGTGGCCACCAGCCACAACAATCAATTCTTGAGTGACATCTAACTCTGACATGCTGCAATGCATGTCAGTGTCGCTAAGGTTATTATTGGCTGTACGAGTTTTGGGGCAGCCTTATAACCAAAAATGTATTTCAATTTATCAAGCAGTCATAGTGACATCCATTCATGAGGACTGCTTGATCCAATTGACAAGTCTGTGTTTGTAAACACTGGCTTGCCATGTCACCCCTTCTCTTCCTGTCAGCAATAACTAACAGTGAAACAAGTTAAAATGTGTGTGGAAAAAATAAACATTTTATTTATTTACATGTATATATTTTTTTATACTATCATTATTATAAAAATTAACCCCTCACATTGTATATAACTGTCATGCGAGGGTTAAATTTCAGAAATGAATCCCTCAGGGTGAAAAACAGATCTGCAGCTCAGCTGCAGATTTTCAAAGTATGTCACTGTCACGAAGTGTGACACTTACATTGTATGCTACCTGGTGACCACTATTCATTTTTAGAGAAAAAAAAATTAAAATGTAAGCTTTTAGTTTTAAGCAGAGTACAAAAACATTTCTGAAATCCTAGGGATATGACAAATTAATTTATTGTAATGCATTTTTTTATTTTTTTTTAGCTGTGCTGTTCTAAAAATAAACACACAGCAAAAATGTTAAAAGGGTATCAGTTGTTAACGAACTCAAAAAGCTCAGTCATAAAGGGGTTAAACACAACCGAACTGCGATGATCTACTATGCCAGGCAATCCATCCAACATTTGATTGAGTATAATAGAGCAATACCTGACCGCAAACAGAATTGTACATTGAATGATAGCGCTATCCAGAAAACAGTGTGGTTGCGCTAAAGATATCTCCATTTAGTTTACCTGTAATCTAAATTTCATGTAATTTCTCGTAGCCAGGTTCAACTAAATTTTTCAGAATGTGTTGGGATAGAAACAGGGCAAGACAATTCAGAAAGTTGGGATTGTGCAAACTATAGTGATTTGGGTTTAATGTTGTATAAAGGGGAACTATAAAGGTTGAGGTGGGAGAGGAGGCGATTGGAGGTGGGGATAGGATGGGTGGGAGGGAGTCGGAGGGCAAGGTGTGTGGGGTGCTGTGACCATGGGGGTGTTGTGGGTTGAAGGGTGCGCTGTGATTGAGGGGGGCAAGGTTGGTATGAGGAAAAAACTTTTTGGTTTGCACTGGTGTATTTAAGTGGGTACTTTCTTACACTTTATCACACTGCACGGTGAAGGGATCCTGTGCGGTCCTGAAATGTTTCACTTTGTTTGTGATATGTTGATTGCAAGACTGCAATAAAGGCATTTGAATTTGAAGAAGACAGTGTGGTGGTGACTTCCAGTTTTGAGGATGGTGGTGTGGCTGCAGAGGAATGTGCGAAGATGGGTGGGGGTGCCCTCCAGCCCCCTCCTTGCTAGTCTGTGAACAGGGAAAGAATATTATAAAGCCAGCTGTGGATATGACTGACGGCTTTCCTCCAGTGAAGCCATCTCCTCCTGAGTCTGCTCTAACCCCACTTGGTGTGGTTCTTTTGTCCAGCAGTGGGCATTCAGAAGACTGGGCAGCACAGCAGGGAATAACAGTGCAACTAAGTACCTGCAAGCAATTAGGAGGAGATGGCTGCACATGAGGAAAGCTCTTGCAATTCTTTATCCCTCGGCCATCTCTGTTCGTGAAAACACTCATTATCCTTCCTTGATTACAGATGGGCCAGGATGCTGGGGGGAGAGAGCTGCAAGAGGTTGATGAGTTTATAGGCTGAGAGCAGTTTGGTGTAAAGGAGAGGGAGGGGGTGAGTGCTTGGGAGGAATGTAAGTGTAGGAGGTTGGGAGAATGAGAACGCCAGAGACAGAATCGTCTACTGGTAAAACACAAGTCTAAATATTTTTTTAAATATTATAAAGGATGCTATTGGCTAAAAGAGGGGGAGGAGGAGGACAACTCAATACTCTGTCACTAGGGGATTCTGCCACAAGTAGTATCCCCAGTGAACAATGAGAATTTGCTAAGAAAACAAACTCTTAGACATTATTTTGAAGTATGTGAGTTAGAACAGCTGAACCGCAATGTTGTAATAAGTGGTAAAGAATAAGATAAGAATAAAGAAATCTGACTGATTTAAAAAGGCAATTGTTGATTTAAATGTCCTTTTATTACTTTATATATTTTTAGGTTGCTGGGCCACCATTTAAAGCAAATACTCTTATAGCTTTCACCAAGTTATTAGGAGCACCAACTCACATACTTCGGGACTGCGTGCACATAATGAAACTAGAGCTGGTAAGACCTAATATTTATGTGATGTTTCATCAGATGTTTGTCTCACCACATTTTTGATTACAGTTTATATTAATAATATAGACTATGTACTGGTGATTTATGCTGTGTTTAAAGTGGGTAATGGAAGCTGCCAATTGCGTACCTGTACTTTTGAGAATGCTAGTTCCCTGTCATTTATAATGCCCTCAATAGTATGTAGAAAAGTGCTGAAGTCAGTCACAGCCAGGCATTTATCATTTTCATAAGCATCCCCTATACGTCACTGTAATGATGATTAGTATATATTTACAGAAAGAGGAATTGATTTACTTTAAAATATTGGCCCTCGCACTTGTATAGTTTCAGGCCAAACTCATTTGTAAAACCCGACTCCATGTTTTTATTGCATCCACTCCTGAGAACCTACCACCACCCACCCATACAATACATTCCATTATGTATATATATCTACATATCTCTTCTGGCTTGTCTAGGTTTAGAGCTTACAGTGGGATTAAAAGGCACAACAGGGTAATTAAACAAATAATTAGAAGTACAATTGGCATCAGCTCACACAATGCATGTAGTATTTTATTTCCTGTGTGTCCTTTGCTAGTTTATTGGGTCAACTTATCTTTTTTTCTTTCTGTTCGCTAAAGTTTTAAGCTCATGGATTTTCCAAATTTACCATATTCATGAATTCTACAGTATTTATGTAAAATAGTTTTATCCCATGTGTTTTTAGTCCTAAAAATGTGCCTTTTAATAGTTTATTGCTTGTGGAAAAATTATGTACCAATTGTAATATTTATGTGCATTGAACTTTTTGATGCAACATTTATCATGAGAAAAAAAATTAACACAAAAATAATGGATTTGTGATACTTTTTTTGTGATTATCTTTTAACATTGTTTTTATTTTTTCTCTGGCAGTTCCCAGATCAAACGACACAATTAAAATGGAATGTACAATTTTGTTTAACCATCCCTCCAAGTGCTCCACCAATTGCACCTCCTGGGACCCCTGCCGTTGTGCTTAAATCTAAAATGCTGTTTTTTGTAAGTATCTCTTATGTGTTTTTCTCTGTTTTTTTGTTTTTGTTTTCTGCATTTGGAAAAACTTTTTTGCTCGTGTGAGTATTTACTATATTGCTTAAGGTGACATTGCTTAAAAATGCATTCAAGTACCTTAACTATTAACAAAAATTAAGTTTATTTTAACATCACTCATCAGTAGATTCTCAAATCATCTCTGAATTGGTGCTGACACTGTCGTCCCTTCTGGACGGTGGCCCTGTTTGTGTTGTTAAGTAGCCACCACTCCATGCTCACGCGAGTGATGAACTACAGCCTCACTTTTAGTTTTCTAATTTGTATTGTGGTTTTAGTCCATCACGGGAGTGAGCTTGGAGCGGTGGCTACTTTACAACACACACAGGGACCATGGGGAACAAAAGTAGCCTTCCTCCAGAAGGAAGGACAGTGTCGGCACAAATTCAGAGATGATTTGAGGATCTACAGCCGAGTGATACACAAATAAGATACATTTCTGTTAATAGTTAAAGGAGAACTATGAGGTGAGTGCTTTTCACTCCCCTCATAGTTCTAGCCGACCTGTGACAATGAGACTGGGATGGGCTGGATTCCCCACTCCGATCCGCCAGCGCTGACTGGCGGAACGGACGGGGGAGGTGGCGGGTACAGCTGGCTCTGCCTCTAGATAGGCAGAGCCAGCTGTCAATCACGCAGCTGGCCGGATCCAGACATAATTGTTGGGATCCGCTTCAGCTGCGGAGTCTCAGTATACCGCGAGCAGTAGCTTAGGGTGACGCTAGTTTGTGTCCTCCCGTTACCCTCAGGAGAACTATGGTGAAAAGCCTTAACCCCATAGTTCTCCTTTAATAGATGAGGTACTTGAATGCCTTTTTAAGATTTAACTCCTTAGTTTAGTGTCACTTTATTAAGGGATTATATTCTAGCAATATAGCTTAAAAGGACATCACGGAAACAGTGAGGGTGATGGCAAAATTCTGAGCGTATTTGTGAAATCAGACTAAAAAAGCACTTGAAGACACCCCTTAGTTGTTGTAGTAAAATCTTTGCACACTTCTTTTATGGTAACAGATTGTTTCATATGACCACACTGGTCCACAAATTCAACATGTTAGCAGAATGCTTTCCAAGCCCTTTATCTAGAACTGTGTTTCAGCTAATTTTTAATTATGATTATAGCTTCAGCTGACCCAAAAAACTTCAGTGCCACCAGAGCCAGTTAGTATTATTGTCCCTATCATCTATGACATGGCGTCAGGAACCACTCAGCAAGCAGACATTCCCCGCCAGCAGAACTCCTCAGTGGCTTCACCATTAATGGTCAGCAACATCCTGAAGAGGTTTGCAGAGTTAAATCCACCACGTTCAGGTGAGAGATTTGTAATGTCTATTACTGTTGTCATTTAACCTAGCTATCATGAAATAAACATAAAGAATACATGTGTGAATTAAAATGTAAAAAAATGACCATCTCCACAAGTTTAGCAGCTCAGCTGTTGGAATATATCCCCTGCTGTATTCACAAGTTTTCTTTTTTTTTTTGTGGGAGTTCTATGAAATGTTTTTCTACAAATATTATGCAGAGGAATAAAAAATGCGAAAATGCATGGGGAACCAAAAAAATATTTTTCTTCATTGTACAGTACTACAGGATGCAGGCTGATTCAGAGACATCTGGGTAATATGCAGATATCAGGTGATTAGACACTGGTCAGTGCTGTTAGGACCCTCATCTAACCCCTCTCTCCAGGAATTCCTCCTGAGGGAGATGTGTGGTAGTGTAGATACCCTATTCCTATGCTTCTGTGTTTTTCTTCAGTCAAGATATTCTGGCAGCATACAGCCGTGACAGCTACCTCACAGCTTCCAGATCAGAACCGCACAGCAGCAGCTTTGGGGAACATACCCGGTCCCCACAGGACCAGCCTGTAATCTCACCTTGGATACTGCATAAGATGGCAGTGTTTTGGGTTACCTGCAGGTGCTATACAAGTCCAGGGTAGTGGAGTATCCACAGTGTGACCCCCCCCCCATCCTCGATTACCTCCTCCTGCAGTGGGAAGAGAGGGTATGTTGGTCCAAAGTGAGCAAAGCCAAGGTGCAAGCAGGGTTTCTACCCTCCCTTTATTCATGGATGGTTGTGATATGACTGGTGGGTGAGTACTTGACATTCTCATCCCAGGGAAACTACTCGCACTCGCATGGCTGACACTGGCCTTTTAAATGTTGAATATTGCTGACCAATTTTGTCTAAGGGGTGGTTTTTGCCACCACACCTCACCCCCTCTGCCCCTTTATGGCCTGCACAAAATCTCCATGATTGTGGCACTGTGCAGTCTATAATCAATTAAACCAGTTACAGAGATCCTAAGCCTGCACATGCTCAGTAGAGCAGGTGGCAGCCATCTTGGTAAACCTCAGCTGCCTGTGCAGTACTCTCAGGGGCAGCCATATTAGGACTCTCTGCATGCCAGTAGCCTTTTTGGGAAGGGGCACATGTGCTAAGCCACGTGCAGACCTTCCATCCACAAGCAGAGTGTGTTTCTTGGTGCAAAGGAGACCCTCGTTTAACCCTTGATGCCAGTCTGTGAGTACTCATGCGGGCCCCTCACTAGGGCAGATAAAAAAATGCAAGGGGACTGGGGGCCACTGGGTTTGCTAGCTCCACAGCTGCTAAAGAGCAACTACCACTCCCCCAGAGAATTAGCATTAGAAACACATGCACAGGATCTTCCCACGGTCATCAGAATGGAATCCCTAAAAATTGGAGGCCTCTTAAGACCTTTCCTACACACTCTTTAGTGGAGGATCTACTTTTTGTGGATTGGCAACATCCTGAAAAAATATTTGCTACCCTGTAAAGGTTTGGACTGCAATACCTCTTAGAGGAATCCCAGCCCTTGACCTAAATCCCTAAACTAGTTCTTATGGGTCCACAAGTTCCGTATAGAACAGTGGTTCTTAACCTGTGTAACCTTAAGACCCACATTTGTCCTTGGTCATTAAGTTGCGACCCAAGTCACACTGCAGTGGAACGCACGGCATTGTAGTACCACGTGTTCTGGTGCGGGCGATTAAACTGTGGGTAGGAGGTGCGTTTGGGGTACCATTCAAATGAATGGCAATGTTGGACTGAGCGATTTGACGCACTATACTAGTCGAATGGACCCTCAAAAACACTGACCTACATACATAGACATAATAACGCGCACACACATACACGCTTTTTTTTTTTTTTTTTAAAGGTCCACCCAGTCTCCTTACCATACGAGAACTGGAGTGGATCCTCAGCCTGGGGTCCAGTGTGGGCTGCTGTGCTGCAGAGCTCCACCATATGTGCATTGCTTGAACAGCTTCCTCGTGTATCCTGTAGAGTTGCTTGGAGCCAGAATGTGATGTCTCACTAGTCCAGGCTCCTCTACAGGACACGAGGGAGCTGTAAGCAATGCACGTATGGATGGAGCTCCCTCGTGGCCATAGCCTTATTTTATCCCACCTAAAGCTGACACTGCCGGGCAGCATTATCTGAATGGCTGCAGTGACCCACTGAACACGGGGTCGATGCCCACTTTTGGGTCTATAAGAGACATTGTTACTTTGCCAACTCAAGGCATAAATAAGAACAAGCATGTGTATATTGTCCCGCCCCCAGGCCAGTGACTTGCCAAGTAGCAAGAAAGGGTAAAGAGATCTGGTCCAAAGTCTCCACCTTTAAAAATAACTCTGCTATGGCAGCTCCCATATTCCTATGCTCAGATGTTCCTTTAACTGCTTGAAGACCAGGTGTTTAGACCCCCTTCCTGTTCAGACCATTTTTCAGTATTCAGCGCTGCGGTACTTTGACTTTTATTCCATCATGCAACGCTGTACTGAAATTATTTTATACAATTTTTGGGGGACACATAGAGCTTTCTTTTGGTGGTATTTATTAGAGCTGCAGCTAACAATTATTTTCAAAATCGATTAGTTAGAGACACTGTCTTATTTTCGGGGAAACACTGTAGTACATTATGCAGCGCAATGCAGAATATCACCAGCTGTAGAGGAGCACAACAAATCCCAGCAATAGTACATTATAGCTGGCGGTATTCTGCAAGAGCGTCAGCTTCAGATGGGATGGGGCTATGGCCACGAGGGAGCTCCATCCATACGTGCATTGCTTACAGCTCCCTCGTGTGTCCTGTAGGAGGTTCCTGGACCAGAGTGACATTACATTCTGGCTCCCTGTACCTCTAAAAGGAGCACAAGGGAGCTGTACAAGCAATACACATATGGATGTCAGTGTTTCTGAGGGCCTGTTCACACTAGTACAGTGCTTTAATCACATAGTACCGTGCGATTAATGCACTGTACCATGCAATCGCACCACACGTGCATTCTGGTGTGGGAGTTGTGTTGCATTGCCATTCATTGTAATGGTACCGCAAATGCACTTCCCACCCACAGTTCGTACACCCGCACCGTACCCTGATGCCGTGCGTTCCATTGCAGTGCGACTTGGGTTGAGACTTAATGACCAAGGACAAATGTGGGTCCCGAGGTTACACAGGTTGAGATTAAAGTGTTTCTGGAATGAGCTGAAATGAACACCGTCATTTTCAATAAGAACACTGAGTGTACTGATGCTTCTATGATGTTATCCTAACACAGGACTTAGTCATCATGATGACAGGCACTTCATGCTGTTCCTGTACAGATGCCGGCACAGCAAATGCTCTATTCTTTGTTGGCCCCTCTTAGTGTGCTTAACAAAAACAGTTGTGAACTATTTATTTGAACATCAAATATTATCAGCAAATCTAGCAGGGTTCTGTTTTATTATTCTATGAATGCAAATCTTTACTCTTCCATTTCAGTGCATAAATGAATGACATAATGATTATTTTTCAACCTATCCCTGTAGGTGAATGCACAATATTTGCTGCAGTACGGGATCTCATGGCTAACCTCACGCTGTCATCTGGTGGTCGACCCTGAACACTACTTTGCAAACTGCATGGATTTTTTTCCTCACATAAATGCGCGAGTAGGAAATGGGACTGTTCTCCATTTGACATTTTTCTCCTGAAGAATATTGACACAGAAGCAGGCAGATATTTTTCAAAGATGCACTTCTTTATCCAGAAATTATATATAATTGATCAAAAGAGGAATTTTTGTATAGTGCTGTTGTATAGTGTGTTTTCTTACATCTCATTTGAAGCTCCGGCGACACGAGTTTTGGCTTCGAACAGGTTTAATATTCTGTTTTATACTGAATGAAATATGGGCAATGCCAAACTTTTTTTTTTTTGTTTTCCTCTCTGTAAATGTGTTTTCTTTGGTGTAACAGATTTTGTTTTTCTTAAGAATGAATTGTCATTTTGAATACTGTAAAACTGTGACAGACTTTATAATGAAAATGTATTTTAATATGACTGTTCAAAATCCTAATACAAAAAAAAAGGATTTGGGCGTGTTGAGAATGCGTCCTAAAAAGCAATATTTAATAAACTAGAAGAAAAACACTGATCTTTGATGTCGTCCTCTGGCAAGCAAGGTCACTCACTGTAAAATGTATGCTGGATCTAGTGAGACGTTTCCGGAAAGTAGAACTCAAGTTTGGACTAGATTTGTCAATAGCTGATAAAGATTTAAATGCAGGTTACGAGGGTGAAGCATTTGGTGACTTTTTTTTTTCTTCCTGTGATGGGTTTGGTGCTCTGCAAACGTAATACCAGCAACCAAGGAAAATGGTCACAACATGTCCATCCACTTAAATTACAAAGGTGTGAACACATGCAAAAAATAAGCGCAGTACTGCTATAAAAAGGAATGATTAGTAGTAGTAGTGATATTCAGTGTGCGAGGTCCTTTGAAGGAGAACTATGGGGTTAAGTCTTTTCCCCATAGTTCTCCTTAGGGTAACGGGAGGACACAAACTAGCGTCCTCCCGTCACCCTAGGCTCAGTATACCGCGAGCTGTAGCTCAGCTACTGAGACGCTGCTACTGTAGCTACTGAGACGCCGCAGTATACCGCGAGCTGCTGCTCGCGGTATACTGAGTCGCTGAAGCGGATCCCGACAATTGTGCCGGGATCCGCCAGCTGCGTGACTGACAGCTGGCTCTGCCTATCTAGAGGCAGAGCCAGCTGTACCTGCCCCCTCCCCCGTCCGTTCTGCCAATCAGCGCTGGCGGATCGGGGAGGGGGGAATCCAGCCCCTCCCCCCGTCACGGCAGAGAGCAGTGACAGGATCGAGAGGTGAGCGAACGCCAGTATGTGTTCGCTTACCTCCCGATCTACTGAGCCGACCTGTGACAGTCTCATTGTCACAGGTCGGCTAGAACTATGAGGTGAGTGAAAAGCACTCGCCTCATACTTCTCCTTAAACAGGGAGAGGGGGGTTTCGTAATTTATCGCACCACTAAAAATAGTTTCCAAGGTAGTAACACTCCTCTTGTGTTTTTTTGTGAACACATGCAAGAAGTCTTCATTTTGGACTGTGAGGATCCTTGACCATGGCTGGATAGAGGTATTGTTGTGAACAATATATCAGAGGTAGGCAACCTCTGCCCTCCAGGTGTTGTGAAACTAAAAGTCCCATGATGCATTGCATGAGTGACAGCCAAAAGCACGAGTACTTTCAGCACAGCTAGAGTGCCAAAGGTTGCCTGCCTCGGCAATATATTCTGCTAGACCATCCCTTTCTTCTTTGGAAAATAACTCAAATAGGAATGGCAGGTAAGTACTAAGTTGGATTGAAAAAGCCCTTGTGAATGTAGAAAAGCAAATACTGAGACGGGGCTGTTTCCAATGTATCAAAATGGATAACACACATTCAATATACATATGACAGGCATTCTTTGCATTCTTAGGGGAGTGTTTGTAGTATTAGATTACCTGTACTACATCAAATGCTAAGTATACAATGCAATAGAAGACAGTACAGGTTTGTATGTATTACATGTTCTTAACCACACCAAAAAGTCCATTTACAAGTTAACCAAACGAGGGACAGGCAAAGCAACTCACAGATGGCATCCTATGAATAGCTGAAGCTACCCTACTGGAAAGCCTTCATCCAGGTCGCAGTGCTTTATGTAGTTGTTGATAATCATATAAAGTTACAAGATTTGTCTTGATTATACCCACAGCATGATATTCCTGACTAAGGATAACAAAAGGGAATGTTAGATCGATTTAACAAATTGTGCTTCATCTAGACACAACCTGTAGCAGTACATGATCCAAGAGCCCTCGATGATAGGGTGGCAACTGTCTCCCAACTGTGCTCCAGTGTTGTCACCCTCCTGCATGCACTACAAAGATAATTACAAGCAGCTATGCTGACACGCAGGCATGGTACATTGTTGTCCCTATTAGGAAGCCAGTACAGGGTAATGATTTTCAGTTGGTAGACTGTAAATAGCTAGGAAAAAAAAGGCTATAGGACCGGGATAGTGAACCTTGGCACTCCAGCTGTGGTGAAACTGAAAATCCCATCATGCCACTGCATCAGGGAGTCATACCTGTGGCTGTCAGTCTTGCATTGCCTCATGGAATTCGTAGGTTCACAACTGGAGTGCAGAGGTTGTCTTCCTATACCCTAGTGCAGTGGTGGCAAACCTTGGCACTCCAGCTGTGCCAAAACTGCACATCCCAACATGCATCTGCCTCTGGGAGTTATGTCTGTGGCTGTCAGAGCCTTGCAATGCCTCATGGGACTTGTAGTTCCAAAACAGCTGGAGTGCCAAGGTTCGCCACCACTGCCCTAGTGAATGCCTCATTGAATAAACTCTCTAGGGATCTTGTAGTGAATGCCAAACTGAATAAGCCCTCAGTGCTCCTCTAGTGAATGCCTCACGGAATACACCCTCTGTGATCCTCTAGTGAATGCCTCACGGAATACACCCTCTGTGATCCTCTAGAGCAGGGGTCTCAAACCTCTGGCCCTCCAGCTGCGGTGAAACTACAAATCCCATGATGCATCTCTCGGGAGTCGTGGCTGTGATAATCTTGCAATGCCTCATGGGATTTGTAGTTCCACCACATCTGGAGGGCCGGAGGTTTGAGACCCCTGCTCTAGAGAATGCCTCATGGAATACACCCTGAGTGATCCTCTAGTGAATGCCTCACGGAATACACCCTCAGTGATCCTCTAGTGAATGCCTCACGGAATACACCCTCAGTGATCCTCTAGTGAATGCCTCACGGAATAAACCCTCAGTGATCCTCTAGTGAATGCCTCACGGAATAAACCCTCAGTGATCCTCTAGTGAATGCCTCACGGAATAAACCCTCAGTGATCCTCTAGTGAATGCCTCACGGAATAAACCCTCAGTGATCCTCTAGTGAATGCCTCACGGAATAAACCCTCAGTGATCCTCTAGTGAATGCCTCACGGAATAAACCCTCAGTGATCCTCTAGTGAATGCCTCACGGAATAAACCCTCAGTGATCCTCTAGTGAATGCCTCACGGAATAAACCCTCAGTGATCCTCTAGTGAATGCCTCACGGAATACACCCTCAGTGATCCTCTAGTGAATGCCTCACGGAATAAACCCTCAGTGATCCTCTAGTGAATGCCTCACGGAATAAACCCTCAGTGATCCTCTAGTGAATGCCTCACGGAATACACCCTCAGTGATCCTCTAGTGAATGCCTCACGGAATAAACCCTCAGTGATCCTCTAGTGAATGCCTCACGGAATAAACCCTCAGTGATCCTCTAGTGAATGCCTCACGGAATACACCCTCAGTGATCCTCTAGTGAATGCCTCACGGAATAAACCCTCAGTGATCCTCTAGTGAATGCCTCACGGAATAAACCCTCAGTGATCCTCTAGTGAATGCCTCACGGAATAAACCCTCAGTGATCCTCTAGTGAATGCCTCACGGAATAAACCCTCAGTGATCCTCTAGTGAATGCCTCACGGAATACACCCTCAGTGATCCTCTAGTGAATGCCTCACGGAATAAACCCTCAGTGATCCTCTAGTGAATGCCTCACGGAATAAACCCTCAGTGATCCCTTAGTGAATGCCTCACGGAATAAACCCTCAGTGATCCTCTAGAGAATGCCTCACGAATAAACCCTCAGTGATCCTCTAGTGAATGCCTCACGAATAAACCCTCAGTGATCCTCTAGTGAATGCCTCATGGAATAAACCCTCAGTGATCCTCTAGTGAATGCCTCACGGAATACACCCTCAGTGATCCTCTAGTGAATGCCTCACAGAATAAACCCTCAGTGATCCTCTGGAGAATGCTTCACGGAATAAACCTTCAGTGATCCTCTAGAGCAGTGGAGGTGAACCTTGGCACTCCAGCTGTTTTGGAACTACAAATCCCATGAGGCATTGCAAGGCTTTGACAGCCACAGACATAACTCCCAGAGGCAGATGCATGTTGGGATTTGTAGTTTTGGCACAGCTGGAGTGCCAAGGTTTGCCACCACTGCTCTAGAGAATGCCTCACGGAATATACCCTCAGTGATCCTCTAGTGCAGGGGTCAGCAACCTTGAACACGCAAAGAGCCATTTGGACCCGTTTCCCACACAAACGAAAGCACCGGGAGCCACAAAACCCTTTTGACATCTAAAATGAAGATAATGTTTATATTGTTTTTTACCTTTATGCTCTGTATAGCATGAATATAGGTATATGTGGGCTTAGTAACGCACTGGACTCTGGGCTTTTCTGAGAGCCCACCTGAGATTGACCCTGCACAGCCCATCTGAGGCTCTATGGTGGGCTCTGCAGGGCCTCAGGTGGGCTGGTCACCCGGGGGATCCCTTTCCCTGTACCTCCTCCCAACTCCTCTTACCAGCTGCTGCTGGGGTCTGGCCTCCTCCACCCCCTCCCCTGTCACCTCTGCCATGCCACCCCTGGTACAGCTGATACTCCTGTAAGAGGCCCCCCAGGCTGCCCAGACTCTTCACATGGATACCGGCCGTACACCCCCTGATGGCGGTGTTCTATCAAAGTTTGTGACTACGTTACAATGTGTGACCGGTGACATACAATGTGCGCTCTGCAGGAGGCGGGGCGTCTAAGCAGTGCTGGGGCTGAGAAGGCTGCATGGAGACAGAGCAGGCAAGCAGGAGCTGGGGAGGACTTGTATTCTTGTGAGTGTGCTTCTATTTTTAGTCCCAAGTCCAGCGCCTTACTAATTCTGGAGTCCAGCGCTCCGTTGGGGGTCACCACAACTTGGCAAATGTTACCAAGGGGTCCCGGCCCTAGAAAGGTTGAGAACCACTGCTCTAGTGAATGCCTCACGTAATAATCACTCAGTGATCTCTGCAGGGATAGATCGAGAAGTGAGCGAGCGACGGTATGTGTTCGCTCACTTCACAATCTATTGAGCCGATGTGTGACAGTTTCATTGTCACACGTCGACTCAAACTATGAGGATGAGTGATTTTCACTCGCCTCATAGTTCTCCATTATGCAAAAAAGCATCAAAATCGCACTGCAGCTGCGCAGACGCACGCAGTTATGGTGTGAAGGCTTTCAGATGCGTTCCAGTGTGTTTGCATGCCAGATTTTTTCAGACTGCATTGGAACTGGGGTGAACAGAGCACCAGAAATCTTATTGGAAAGCATTGTGACGTGATTTTGATGCAGCTGCCAAAATGAACAGACTGAGTCACAATTGCATCTGGTGTGAACTAGTCCTCAGGGATCCTCTATTCAATGCCCCCCTGAATAAACCCATCAGTGGTCCTCTATTGAAGTTCTCCCTCTCTGGCTCACGAAATGGCTCTATTGATCGCATACTATCTGCCTCTAGAAATCATACTTTAGCTGCAGAGAAAAGAAGTTGGTTGCTAACAGGTTTGTATTTCTAGTCTTCTATGACAAAGAAAAGGAGGTTATTACATGTCCTGCTCTGCATAGCTGCTGCCAGTTCCTGGCTGTGTATGCCCAGCTGGGTGACGTCATGATGACGTGAGCTCTTCACCTAGTGTCAGCCATTCGGGTGGAGTCGGCTGCGCCCCGGAATCTGTCCATTCATGTGTGTAGTGTGATTTGTATATCACTGTTTCCGGATGCGTTTTGCTCAGCAGAGCTGTACGAAGGAGAAGGGATGGCGCAGACCAGTCTTCTGCTGAGATTAAACTGCAGGGAATACAAGAACTGGATGAAGGCCGGATATTGTCTGCAGATATTACAGAGCCGCCTGCAGGGCTTCATAGACTCGGAGATGAAGACATTCCACCGGCACCTCACCGCAAACATCTCCCGAGCAGGCGGCCCACAAAGACAGAGGTGTCAGTGCAGAGCCAAAGGGAAGCAGGTTAGTGACAGGACACAGGGACAGCCCCGGATTCCGCGGGACTATCCAGAGGTATTCATAAGATCCCGCTGCTTGATGGCAAGAGCTGTCACCTCTCTAGATAGTAAGAACTAGGGCCCTGGGGGTGACACATGGCATTACCTGAGTGACAGCAGGCTGAAACATACACCTTTAGGCCCCGTACACATAAGGGCGTCTTGTGAACGTGCATCAGGTGCGCAAAAAAGTGCACGCTTTTGACGCACGTTCCCCACATATGTACAAATGCAGGACTCTACTTGTATGGCTATTGCTAGGCATTGGCATCTCAAACACGGCTGGAAAAACTCCGAACACATCCAGGGATCAATTGGAACACACACTAAATGCTGAAAACAAATGCTTGTGAACACGCAAAGGGAAGCGGCGGCGTGCATACCTTCACGTGCAGTGTGTCTTGCAGTTTCCTCTCGTGAGCGTTAGCTCGCATAGCTGAGCATTGGCGAAATTAAAAATGTCATCTTCAGACAATCGGCTCACGCAGATAAATCCCACGCCTCAGGATGCAAAGTCCATTGAGTTCTTATGCGTGAGCCGATTGGCAGAAGATGAAGTCTTCCATGTCACAGCGCTCAGCTACTCGTACTCTTGCACACTACACTGCAGGCGAATGTCTGCGCTTTGCATGCAGTGTGTCACGGGCTTCATGCTCGCCACACGTTACAATCTGATTGTGCAAGCACCTTTAGATCTACCAACAACTATGTAATGGAAGTGCCTGCCTAAGTGCTTGTTCACACCAAATGCGGTGCGTTCCAGAGCGGTAGCTGCTGGAACGCACTTCAATCCCTCACAAAACTTCCCCCTGCGTTCTGGGGCGGGAGGGGGCATGGCGGTGTATTGAATTCAATGGCACCGCTTCCACGCCCCCCTGCCCGCAGTGCCTTTCTGTTTCACTGCAAACGCCCAAAAAAAATGCTGCTTGCTCTATTTTTTTTGCGTTTGCAGTGGAACAGAACGCAGGCAAAGTTTTGCCACGCGTCCAATCGCACTGCAGGCAGGGGTAGCGGTGCCATTGAATTCATTGGTATCGGTGCATCCCTAGTTAATACAAAAAATGTTTTATGGGACAAGTTTTCTGCCATGCACCTTTTCAAATGCGATATCCCAAAAACATACATTGAGGAATCATTTCTATGGAGAGTAATTACACTGAATTGCACAGGGTTGAGATATCTAAAGGATAATTAAAGCCTCGGGTGTTTTTGCATATATATATATATA
>NW_017306502.1:819669-838706 GCF_000935625.1 Nanorana parkeri
ATATATATATATATATATAGCTAGCAAGCTGTAGATATATGCAAAAAGGGTAAACAAAAAAAAAGCCCGCTTTGAAAAGGGTTAATACTTGTGTCTTCCCCGCGCGGGCAGCCGCAAAGCATCTTGGGGCGGGGGCATGCGCAGTTCGGATTTTCGTCCGGTGCGTGAGGAGAGACACAAGGTAAGTATATGGACGCGTGCACCCGCATGCAGACACCGTGGGATCAGAAGTGCCAGCAAGGACAGAGGAGTCAGCGCTGGATCGGAGAGCCGCCACACCGCTGGAGGGACAAATCAGGAAAGAAGAGGAAGATCGGATTAAGAAACATCATTTAAGGTAAGTGCTGACATTCACACTGGGGGGAGGGAAAAATATTTTTGACTTTAATGTCACTTTAAGTATTTCTTGTTTTTACTTTTATTTTTTTCTGGTCTAGTTCCATCCTAACTGTCCTGTGTGCATGAAGTTGAAGGAGCTCATTCTGCTTCACCATAACAACAGAAATGGAGAAATACATTGGGGGAACTGTGATCCATCCCTGTGGCCTACACAATACTGGGAGGTGGCAAAGGTAACGCTGTATTTATTGTGTGCGAGTGCTCTGATTTCCTAATGTCTTCTGACACACACACACTTCATTGTTTTCTTCAGTTATAAGAAAAGTGTGTGTGTGTGTGTGTGTGTGTGTGTGTGTGTGTCCCGGCTGCACTAAAGGCAACTAGATACAAACAGGATTTCCCGCGATTATCGTACGATAATCGTAAGGTGTGTGGGCACCCTTAGACAGAATTAAAAACGACTAAACATTTATGGTCATTGTAATTGCAATTACAACTAGATCTAAAAACTTGTGGCACCAGATAAAGAAAATGCCACTAAATGTGATCAGAATCCGTATCTAATGCAGATTTGATGTACATGTGGCCAGCATTATACAGACTCAATTTCATGTTTAAGAATTTAATGTTTTGTTACATTATAAATACAATTTGAGCGTCTAAAAATATTAATCATGATTTATGTCGACCATAAAACAGTATCATTGCATAGGTAAGGCAATCAAGGTTGATTACTGCAGGCAAATTAAGCTGTTCACTTTGCAAACATATGTTCACTTAGCTTAGTGAATGTGGAGAAGTTTCACTTTGCAAAGAATATCCAATCATGTGCAAGGAAAATGAAAAACAAAAACCCCAAAACAGTATTTTTGTTTGCACATGATTGGATAATTTAACCACTTAAAGACCATGGTGTTTCACCCCCTTCCTGGCCAGGCCATTTTTCAGTATTCAGCGCTGCGATACTTTGACTGACGTTTATTCCGTCATGCAACGCTGTACTGATACGAATTTTATACCATTTTTTGGGACAGATGGAGCTTTCTTTGGTGGTATTTAATCACCACTGTGGTTTTTATTTTTTACTATATAACAAAAAAAGTACCCTAAATTTTGAAAAAAAAACAATGTTTCCCTATAAAATGTTATGAAACATTTATTCTCACCCCAATTTTTTGGTATAATATAAAAGACAGGGTCACGTCGGGTAAATAGACACTAAACATGTCAACCTTTAAAATTGCGCGCGCCCGCGAAATTGCAGAAAACTACCGCAGCCAAAATTGGCCATAGGCGACGCTTTAAACGTTTTTACCGCTCATCAGTTTAGTGTTATCAGTGATTGATGGCCCTAGAATTATTGCTCTCACTCTGACGTTCGCGGCGATATGTAACATGTGCTGCATAATGGGCGCAATCGTCGTTTTCGTACATAGGCGCACCCGACGCATGTTTGCGTGCATATGTGGGGGGGCGGGGGACTTTAAAAAAAAAATTGTGTTTTATTTTTTTTAATTATTATTTGTAAATATTTTTTTTTAATGCTGTCATTTTTTTTTTTTACTTTTTTTTTTTAGACTTTATTGCTATAACATAGGGGACTAAGAAATCCCCTATGTAATAGCCAGTTCAACATCAGATGTTGGCCTCATTCACTAAGCTAAGGGAAAATTCCCTTGCAATGTGCAAGCTTATACCTGCAACAAAGTGGAGTTCATTGGCAAGGGCAGCACGACAAGAAAATTCATTTAAAAAAAAACAAAAACACAACAACAAACACATGAACATAACTTGTATTCTGATTGGTGAATATGCATAGCTGCTGCATGTCACTTTTAAACATTGTTCACTTTATTGCAGGTGTACTTACCACGTGGACACACAAATTCCAAAGGACCCCAGCAATGTGATGCTGCAGCTATCCTCAATCTAATTAATTCCTGTGATCACTTTAATGTGTCAAACATCTCAAAAGTTCGAGAGGTAGGTGTCCCATTAAATGCAACAAGCTACTGCATATAAAGTGCTGGGAGCTTTTTTCACATTTGTTTATAAAGATACTAGTGAACGGCGCCGCTCAGCATAGCAAGTCAGGCAACCCAAAACATGTACAGTATACAGAATAGGGTGACCCAGAACGTGTCATGTACTGTATACAGAATAGGGTGACCCAGAACATGTCATGTACAGTATACAGAATAGGGTGACCCAAAACATGTCATGTACAGCATACAGAATAGGGTGACCCAGAACATGTCATGTACAGTATACAGAATAGGGTGACCCAGAACGTGTCATGTACTGTATACAGAATAAGGTGACCCAGAACGTGTCATGTACAGCATACAGAATAGGGTCACCCAGAACATGTCATGTACAGTATACAGGATAGGGTGACCCAAAACATGTCATGTACAGTATACAGGATAGGGTGACCCAGAACATGTCATGTACAGTATACAGGATAGGGTGACCCAAAACGTGTCATGTACAGCATACAGAATAGGGTGACCCAGAACATGTCATGTACAGCATACAGAATAGGGTGACCCAGAACATGTCATGTGCAGCGCAGTGTATAGACTAGGACAATGGGGCATTTCACATAGAGTAGAGTGGATAGAGTGGGGTAAAGGGGAATGTCTCGGAACTTGTCATGTATAGCATAGTGTACAATGTGAAATATTTCAGAGAATGTAACATACAAACCTTTGCTTCTGTCATAATAAACAAGGAACTGCAGCATGTATCAGACTAACATTTGTTATATGAGAGAGTGTTGGTGGGGCTAGCTCTCATTATCACTTCCTGCGTTTCTCCTTTTAATATTACTACCGTATGAGATTTACTGATATTTATGTCAATTGTAAATCTAAGGAAGTTAGTGCTTTGCAGAACTTCTAGAACTCTTGTGCTGAGTTGCATTAGAGAATGTTTAATCTTTCATGACTCTTTCATGACTTTTTAGCTGTTTTGACTGTTAACCTGTTGCAGACCCTTTTAAGGAATCTGTTACCCATAAAATGTAATATAGCCACCTATACATTGTCCCTGCCATTGATTCCACTGATTGAACATTATAATACTTTTGAATTAGTATTGCTTATTACAGGACAAAGGTATACAGAATGTAGAACCCGGGTCTGATTGGGATCCCTCGATAGTACCATAAAGGAGTCCCTCCCCCTCTTCTAGCCCCCTTTTATTATTGGAAATCCTCTTTAAATGTTGTAATACTATTGTTTTCATATGATTCAAAACACAACCATACACATATGAAGCACATTTTATTCATGATGGTGTTCTTCTATATTCCAGGTCATAAAGTGTAGAAATGACTTGATGCATTCCTCTGATATGAAGGTTTCCTCTTCTTGGCTGAGTTCCTTTGGACAGAAGCTACAAGAATTAATCTCTGAATTAGGACATGTTCCCAACCTTAAAAAGGAATCCGATCAAATAAAAAAGGTACTGTGCTAGACTGTCTTATTTAGTACTGCCATACCTAGGTGAATAATGTGCATACACGTTGAGTATACTGTACTAAACAATTCTCAAACACAGCATGCAATAAAATACATTCAGCACTTCACATAATTCACCTAACATACACTGAGAACTTTGCAGCATACATCCCAGATACACTTAGCACAGCATATTATGACCTCCATCACAACGTCACTACAGCATAGGGATGCACTGATACCAATTCTAGTATTGGTATCGGTGTAGAGTATTTGGATGAGTACTCATACTCGCCCAGATACTCTCAATACTTATCCCGATACCGGAACTTCCGGTATCAGGAAGCCGGGCGGCGAGTCTTTATTGGCCTGGAAGCCAGCTCCATGCTCCCTCGTCACCATGGAGCATGGAGCAGGCTTAGCGGCCAATCGTGAAGCCGGATGGCATGTTATGACTCGTTGCCCGGCTTCCTGATTGGTCAGGAAGCTGGCCAATCAGGAACTTGGATGGCGAGTCATTACCGCCCCCCCCCCCGGCTTCCTGATTGGCCAGAAAACTGGCTCCTTGCTTTCTCATCACCCGGTGATGAGGGAGCATGGAGCCGGCTAATCAGGAAGCCGGGTGGCGAGTCATTACGCGCTGCTCAGCTTCCTTAATGGGACTTCCGCTATCGGTGTTCAGTATCGGTGAGTCCCAGAAAAAAATTATCGGTACTTAATACCGAAAAACTGCTATTGGTGCATCCCTACTACAGCATGCATCCTAGTCCATTGAATGGACCCCTCTTCATAACCAGCTTTCATATCAATGCATATCAATACACTCAGCTAGCAGCCTTCATGTCCCCTGGGCTGCTTCTGACTGTGAAGCTTCCACCAACTTCCTTCACTTCATATACCTCCCTGGTGCTCTGTTGAATCTTGTGCTGCAAAACAGCAGTCAAGCACCTGGCACGTAGTTACATGACTGGGCGCTGCAGTGGTTGTTGCCCCTAACACAGATCCTGGGTCAGTGACTCAGAAAGTATTAGGCAAGAGAGAGCAAGGCAACTTGTTTTTAGTTTTTTATAAGACGGTTAGCAATGGCAGTCCCTAGCAATGAACGTTTTTAAAAGACGGTTAGCAGTGCAGCTCTCCTGTAATCTTAACCTGTGGCCCACATGGACTCTTTTAACAGAGTAAAAGAATGAAATGCAATTGCGCATTCTACCCAAAAGAAGCATGTGTTGGAGGCTGGGGGACTGTGTGTCTATATTAAAAAAAAAGACTGGTAATGTTAGCTGACGAGTGCTGCATTCCCTCTTCAACTGTGGCTGTTCATGGTTGAATGCTCATATCCAGAAATCCCTGCATTACCACAATGCACATGACATGCGTTGAAGTGTCATTCATTAAAAATGCCACCACAGTGCTCTAAGACAATGCAGCGCCAACACACGTGTTAAGGGACACCACACCGCGCAGTAATAAACTACTCTATGTTGTGGTGCACTGCATCAGAAAAAATGCTGCAGCAACACTTTTCTGGTGGTATTGACCTTTAAAAGGGCCTGGGCCAAATTAAACAAAGCCCTTTCCCCTAGTTTAGGGTAGGTTTACCAACACTTGTGACAGATTCAGGTAGTTCTTGTTTCCATAGCCAATAGCAGGCTGGCTAGTGGCTATAGAATCTGCCCATTGCCTGCTGTCATTCAGCAGCAGATTGAACCTGATGGGGGACTAGGCTCTCAGAGTTCCCCATCAGGCTCCGCCCACCCACACTATAAGCTCTTGGTCTAATTGAGAGCTGTGATTTTTATCAGGCTCAGCGTTACTAAGCTGCACTCAGGATGGAATGTACGTATCAATGGAGGTAGTTGCGCCAGATTCATGTACCTGTTTCTAACATCTAACATTTAACCTGGGGCAAACACTGACATTTGTCCTCCTCATGCACAACCGCATTCTAGTCTCTCTTTGTGAATACGTCTAAATGTTCGGTAATGCAACACACAAGAGTGGCAAAGTTTAAATTAAATTGACTCCGCTTTGAAATGAAATATATTTCGATAACCCCTATACCACTTATACTATTTTATATGATAACTTGACATTTCTTCCATTTACATTTTATTATTATTTTCTCTGTTTATATCTTTAGGTCTTATCATCAGATTGGTCTGTTAAAGATTTATCTCTGCATGAAGTTGATGGATTTGGTGCAGAACCAGATGGAGGTGAAAATGTCTACATAGGAAACTCATCACTAGATGGCTTATCTCTTAATGAACTTGAGATACAACTTGTAAATCAATTGCTAGAGGAAATATATCTTGAAAAAGAAGAAAACGGGGCTTTATCAGAAGAGGTGAGTGGAATAGAACGATAGCCCCAGTTCAAATCAGAACTAGAATGAAAAATCGGAGGGCTCTAAAACATTTTCTTCCTTTTTGTAGGACCAAGATGCTGTAATCAAAATGAAGACCTTCTTAACAGAGAACAAAGACCTTTTGTCTGTTTTCCAAGAAGACCTGGAAAAACTTGAACACTTGCTGAATTAACGTCTCATGCTTCATGCGTAAGGTAAAATGTGGTGTGTCTTTGTTAAACTAAATGCCATACCACAGATAATGAAATGTCACTTCCTACAGATTATACTTAGTAGTAGAGGTGCTCACCTGGTCTCAAGGAGTACATAAATCCAAGAACACAAAAGTCATCTACTGCTGCTTACCAGTCCTTAAAATTGGTGGTTGCATTAGTTTTCTTTATCAGACTTGTGTCCTTTATTTTCACCTTGTGATCCTGCCAGTAACACACCTCCTGTCCTAGGGTAATAACAGAGAGTCAGAATATTGTTGGTTTCTTATAGGAGGGAAAAAGTAAATTCAATGGTCGGCAGGGATTGTGGGGCTCTGGCCTTTGGAAGAGTTGGAATGCCATGGATTCCAGTAGAGAGATCGTTTTACTATTTGTCTGTATAAGGGTGGTGAAATAAAATGTTAAAACCCCTAAATGGTATATGAGTTCTTTGTTACAGTGAGGAGAAAAGAAGGGGAAAAGGATAAAGAAATAAGATACTTGGTGTTCAGAAATATGAAAATAGAGTCTGGAAAGACAGACAGAAAGGGGTGACATGGCCTAAGAAGAAAAAAATTGTGAATAGGGGACCAAGTCCAGAATTTTCAGTCTGACCACCTAGGAAATGTACGTTTTTAGATGTGATCTGAAAGAAGTGATTTGTATTCTAATGTAACATTTTAATTCAATACCAGATTTTCCAGAATTTGTCTTCCTACTGTGTGAGAGATGCATTAAGATCCTTCATTTAAGTTAATTGACTATGGACACCCATTGACCAGGAGAAGGTTTTTTACATTTAGCCGTAACACATGCTCTCTCTGCATTATGGAGAAGTATGTGCAGATATTTTTTATATTTGTAATTTTTATATTGTTTTTTTAGAGTGAATTATTATGTATTATTATTACACAGGATTTATATAGCGCCAACAGTTTGTGCAGCGCTTTACAATATAAGGAATTAAGATGGAGAAGGACGGCCACTGGGTTATGACTCAGCGTGACTCCAATTATTGTGAAAATCCTTTTTATTTATCCCCAATAATCTGTAAACAAGGATCATTCACAAAAATATGCAGTTGATTGCTCCTTGCTAGCTTGCATATCATTGTTTAATTATTTTAATACATTTAATTCCTGTGTAAGCATTTATGGAGTGCGGTATACATTTGTGGCCACCAAGATTATTGTCTTGGGAAGGGTACAATAAAATGGGAGCACAGTTCTTTCACTAAATTCAGATGAGACCTAGACACTTGGTTATATCATCTCTGCTGAAAGGGAGGATCAACAAAACGAAAATCGGATACTGAACTATGACGCTTATATATGGTATGAAGATAGTATTTACAGAAAATATTTAAATAATAATATATATGTTTATTTTATTTCCCCCCTCTCATTAGGTTGAATGGAAATACAGACAATGACAGCATTTGTATACAAGTCAAACTTCTGGAGATGGACAGTATATTTTACTATTAAATATTGAATGAATGTACAAGGAAATACCAAAACATAGATTGTAAGCTCTCACAGACAGGGCCCTCCTAACCATCTTGTCTTGTATTGTAACTGTACTGGTTTCCTTATATTGTAAAGCGCTGTGCAAACTGTTGGCACTACATAAATCCCGTATGAGAATAATAATATATTTGGATAGTGAGCAGACAGTATAGAAAATCTGATGACAGCCCCTTGTACCTATATGACTTATTTACGCTTTCTAAATATTGAGTTGGGAAAACTTGACCTGCCCTTTCATCCTTAGAACAGTAGTAAAAACATTTTTTAGCAGCTCGGGTGTAAGACTCCTATCCACTTTATTTATAACTTTGTCCCCACTGGAGAGATGTTGCCATAGATGACTGGTACCTCCGGGAGAGGAAGTGAGGGGAGATCTTTCAATGGGGAAACTGCTGTAAAAAAAACGTAAGTAGGGTATACGCGGTTAGAATTGCGAGTGGATAAAATCGATTTTGGAACCTTCATTCGACTTTCTAATCGATGATCGATGTGACGAAAAGATTCAAAAGTTTTCTCGATCAAATGAATTTGATGTGGTGATGTGGTTATCGTTCTAAAACTCCATTCATTTCAAAACGAAAGTTGAACAACAATCTGCAAGTCTCTGATGCCAGTATTGAATGTTCCGACAGAATTTGTCAGACAAACGTTCATGCAAAAACAGGGGCGTAACTAGAAATCACAGGGCCCCATAGCAAAATTTCGTATGGGGCCCTGTGATTTATCCAGGCGGCCCGCACGGCACCAGGGGGGTGTCCTGGCCGGGCCCCCCTGGGCCCGGGCCCCATAGCGGCCGCCTGGGTCGCTATGGCTATTGTTACGCCACTGTGCAAAAATCTACCCATGTATACTCTACTTTAGTTGTGCTATATACTGTACTCTTATACCTTAGAAATGCCATAGATACTCTGAATTTCTCAACTTCTTTTTAATCCAAGTTTATTCAAATCAACTTTTTATATATCTTTTAGAATGTCCAGTATACTGTTCTTGAAGAGCAAGTGTATTATTATGGAATGTAATAATACATTTTTACTGTTCATTAAAATTTATATTTTGTGATATGAACATGGTATTCTGTCATTTCTGTGTTTGATTGGCAGGAGGGGCAGGTGAGTGACTAACTAGAAAAAAAATCACTAGTGGTTTGCAGATGCCGTGTTTAGTCTATGCTGTCCTCATGCATAAAAGTACATTTTGAACAAACATTTAATTAGTGTATAACGAGCATCTCCTCTAATAGCCATGGTTACAAAGCGACATAGAAAATCAGGGATGGAGTAAAAAAAATACAATAGCGCAGCATAAAAAGAGAGGGAACAATTATTGCCTGGAGTTCTGCCGATAGTAAATTGGGTTAAATATAAAATAATTAATAAACACCATTTAATAACCAGTGTGGAACAAATGGGGTGTTAAAGCAGGACTTCGGGCAAAACTTTTATTAACCCTTGCAGTGGGTCTACCCCCACACTGCAAGGGTTAACTGCCCATTTTGATCTAGGGAAGAAAATAAAAAGTTATACTCGCCCGATCCTCTGAGCCAGCTTGTTCTTAGACAGGTCCCTGGAGCCTCTCTACCCCTCCGCTGCAGCGGTCTAAGGTCTCTGAGTCATCTCATTATATACACTGGGGGGAATGTATTAAAACTGGAGCAGTTGCCCATGGTAACCATTCAGCATCTCTCTTCAGTTTGCTCAGTTGACATTTGAAAATGAGAGATAGAAGCTGATTGGCTGCAGTGCAAATCTGCTCCAGTTTTGATAAATTCCCCCTACTGTGTATAGGACATGAGGACGCTGAGGGACATGCCATCTCTGCAGAGTAGGAGGAGAGAGCGCTGTCACAGCTGGCTGGCTCACAGGATTGGGTGAGTATAACTTTGTTATGAAATTGTAGAATAGACTTCCTCAGGAACAAGTTCCAGCTAGCTCAGTTGTTTTTCCGTTTGCTTTTTTTAAAAAAAAAAAAGGCTGCATGCATCCTAAATGCAAAGAAAATAACTGGCTAT
Organism: Nanorana parkeri; assembly: GCF_000935625.1. NCBI lineage: Eukaryota > Metazoa > Chordata > Amphibia > Anura > Dicroglossidae > Nanorana > Nanorana parkeri. The sequence goes on from NW_017306502.1 coordinate 829,572, forward strand.
TAAGATTTAGCCCTCATTCACACTGTAATCGGCCTGCACGGCCGTACCGAGCAGCTCCCGGGAAGGACAGGTGCTGCGTGTGATTAGTACGCAGCCCGCGTCCTTCTCTTTGGGACTACGTGACCATACGCCCCCCTACGCTCACCCACCCTACACGTCCGTGCGGGTGAGCGTACTCGCACTTGAGGTGAGTGTAGGTGGGCGTATGTTCGCGTACTCCCATAGAGAAGGACAGGGGCTGCGTACTAATCACACGCAGCACCTGTCCTTCCCGGGAGCTGCATGTGCGGGCCGATTCCTGTGTGAATGAGGGCTGATAGGTAATAAGACCAGAGATTGTTGATCCGGGCAATATCCAATTGCCTTCGAACATAAGTAAATATTTTTTTAGCCCTGCTAGAGCAAATTGGGTCATGCTCTATAATGGGGTTTTTGCCTTCCTCTGAATTAAATGTGCATATATGGGGGGTTTCTTTTTTTTATTTATTAATTTTTTTTGGTTGAACCTAATGGACTTATGACTTTTGTCACCAGACCACGGTACTCTTTGTGAATGAGGGGTGGAGAGAATCGTATAGGAAGCATTTGGCAAAATCTATTTTGAATAAACTTTGAAAAAGACTTTCTTTAGGCAATTTTGAGCATTTGGCTGCCCTCTCTGAGACCTCATAGTGATCAGATCGATCGTCCCCTAAATCTACAGGGTTTCATATTATCAGAGCACCAAGTCAAAGACGTGTTTATGAAGAACAATGCACAAGTAGGGCAGCCGGGGAGCTTAGACTGGGAAATGTATATCTGTAACAGAGCGGCATTCTATATGTCTCAATACAGAAAGAGACTATTTCCAAGAGAATGTGGAACTGAAGTTGACTGCTAATAGATCTATTAAATACAAATTAACATTAGAAGAGAAAAGAGCATCTGACCAATTGAAAGCTACTGTTGGATACTATATACAGTAGTAGGTATAGATTCTCTGCTCATGTGGTTAAAGCAAACCTCCCATTAAAATACAAGGTCTGTCAAAAATATCGGACCCCTTCCCCATTATTAATAGCTGGCTTGTTATAAATAAAAAAAATAAAACCTGCATAAAGAAAAATTGGGATTTGTTTTTCTTCTTATACCCAGCTCCTGCCGACAAGTTTCCAGGGAATTTAGAGTAGCCCAAATGTGAGATGCTACTCCAGCACAGTGCAGGGGTGTCTTCTCCCGATATGTGGGCGGCACAACATTCCCCGGGATCTTTTTGCCTGAAGCAGGATCTCACTGGCAGGTCGTCACCCACGCCTATGTACTGCAGAAGGAAGCTGGGGGAAAGAGAAATATATTTCATATTTTTTTTCACTTGCAATTTTCACATGAGCTGGCCTATCTCACTATGTAAAACTTGTGCAGCTACTCTGGCTACTGCTTAAGAAAATACACACTTATAAAGTACAGGTATATGCTTTATAATTGTTTAGCACAAAGCCCTGAAGCTGGCATGGTACTATTAAAATATAGTGTGTGAATAAAAAGCCAGAAATTAGATTGTTCTTTCGGCTGCAATAAGCAGAAAGAATTCTGCAGGATGCTGCAGGCTCCATACCATGGCCTACATTTTATGAATGGGCTGGCACATATAAGCAATGGTTTGGATTAACTATACAGAGTGAATAACGATTATTAATCACCCCCAAAGTGTTCTTAGTATTCTTAATATGTATCTTGTTCAGCTTTACAGGATGCATTTAAGTGGACAGATTGATTTGACTTGAAAGCTAAGGTTTAGTTTATCCCAGCCAGATATCTGTTGATCCATTTCTGGGCTGTAAGGATCCTTGTCTTGGAAGGCCCAAGAATCTCAAATTCAAGAAAACAATTTTGGTTGTTGGAAATTAGCGATGTCCCCATACTAGTATCGGTATACAGCTCTGTTGACATGTTGTGTATTCAGCTTTGGTGACATCTGTACGCAGCCCTGCTGAGAAACTGCCCTAAAATCCTTAGTCCGCATTGTTTTCGAAAAAATGTCCCTTTAAGAAAACATCAGTAATTGATAACAGCAATTACTTGAGCGGAAGTACTTGGTCTTGAAAAGTGGTATCGGGACATCTCTAGTGGAAATACATTTGAACTACATAGGGGTTTCTTATTTCTTCTGATCTTTAAAGCGGATGATATCACAGACTTTGGGCCTCCCCCTCCAGGGCTGTTAGTGCCAGATGTTGAGGATGTGATCCTGCTTAAAAAAACCCAGTCCTGGTATCAGAGTTAGTCACTAGAGCATCCATACAGGGCAGGAAAGGGGGGCTTCCCCCCTACACCATACCAGGCCACATGCCTCAGCATTGGGAGGGTGCTTTTTCAGGGTCCCAGACCATTCTCCTGGCTTCGGCTATGACTTTGGCTTGGATGCTGTATGGGCTATTGTGGATAGCCCGTACAGCAGCCCTTCAGTTTGACTGAACCAAAGTGCTCCGGGCAGCCAAAGCTACGGCTATATCCTTCAGGCTCCTTAGTGAATAAACCTCTTGGAAATGAAATTACGGTAATTTTGCATATGTATTAAAAAAAAATATATATTTCTTTAAAGGACACATCAGAGATTTTTAGATCTTAACCTGTGGATTATAGGGTCACCTTCCAGAATATGACTTTAGGGTGGCCCCTGCTGGTGGCAGCTCAGTTGCTCACAAAGCAGTACATAAAAGCAACAACTGGTCACATGCCTAACAACCAGAGTATGGGTGCTGTGTTCTTTAATGAAGGCAGAGAGAAGGGTTTTACCTCAAGCACAAAATATACTATTTTCTATTATCTTCATTGAAGGAGACAGAAACAATCTTTAGATCTTGACTGTTGGGGCGTCCCAAAGCAGCGTCTACCAAGGGGTGGGGGAAAAAAAAAACTAAATGACTCCCCTCAGCCAGCAACCAGAACACTGCTAGCTGTAGAGTTCCCCAACAGATAAAAGCACCAATTCCATATAACAAATGGCCCCAAGTTCCCCAAAGCCTCCACTAGGGAGTTCAGAAGAGCTAGGAATGCCTTTGCAGCCAGAGTGTCTGACAAATAAGATAGGCATGGTCAACAGACACAGAGGTAAATTATCAGAGACAACTAGATCTCCAATTTAATTTCAGATGTGCATTACTAAGACCTGTACTGAAGACAAGAAAGGCATCCTTCTCAATAAGAGTGGAATAGCCCCTATTGTTGTAAGACAGTTTTTGGAGAAATGAAAGAGAAACTCCCACAGGGTAAAGGGTGCAGAGACTCACAGACAACCCCAATCCAGGATAGGGCTGTCACAGCTGAACCCACACAAGCTGCATGTGCAAAGATCTAGGTTATCCAACCTGAGTATCCCTGATAACAAGAAAGGGAACAAAGATTCCCAGCAGGGAGCTTAAAGGAGAACTATGAGGTGAGTGATTTCCACTCACCTCATAGTTCTAGCCGACCTGTGACAATGAGAGGGGCTGGATACCCCTCTCCCCGCTCCGATCTGCCAGCGCTGACTGGCGGAACGGACGGGGGCGGGTACAGCTGGCTCTGCCTCTAGATAGGCAGAGCCAGCTGTCACTCACGCAGCTGGGCGGATCCCGTCGTTTAAGTCGGGATCCGCTCCGGCGTCTCAGTATACCGCGAGCTTTAGCTCGCAGTATACTGAGCTTAGGGTAACGGGAGGACGCGAGTTTGTGTCCTCCCGTTACCCTAAGGGGAACTATGGGGAAAAACACTGACCCCATAGTTCTCCTTTAAAGTTTATTTCCACTTTTGCAGTCAAATTTGAGAAAACCCCTCTATATGTTTGTGTTCCTATTCACACAGCATAATAAAAGATAACTTTTAAAAGAAATTCCTTACCTTATAAATGTTTTGTTAAACCAAGCTGGCCGATTCCAGATTTTTGGCCCTTTCACAGTGCTCGGTCCTTATAGAAAGACTTGGGACTGAAATTTGAGAAATGTATTTATCTGATATGCTTCATTAACATACAATGGGCAAGACCCCTCATCCTTCACAGCCCCTCCTTGCTACTGACATGTGAATGAGAACATGTAAAATATAAAATAGGTGTTATCCCAATTTGGCTGCGAAAGTGGAAATACACTTTAAGTTTTTACTCCTAGGCAAAACTGGACTGACTGAGTAGTGTCCTGCTCCTGAAGGTGGCGCTATAACCCAATGATTAAGATCAAAAGATCACTGCTGTGAACTCCAAGGCAATGTCCTATCTCGTGGCTTCAGTTTATACTGTACACATACGATGATATGCTAGTGTTGTGGAATAAGAAAAAGGACAAAGAGGCACAGAACATCTTAGGTTTTTATTGGTTTAAAATTGTACAGTTGTTCTACCCTTAAAGGAATAAGCGTTCAAGTAAAGCACAGTCATCAATAAACACATAACAATAATTCAAATCTTTAAAGGTAATTGAAAAGGAAACCTCCACAGTCCACAAGACAGCACACCTATCTACAAATGTACTCAGGGGTAGTGAGAAAGGCTTTGTTATAGGTACTATTAATGGTATTTTTACATAGAGAATGTCCTTTCCATAATGACTCTGAACTTAATTTGCCAATTAGAAAAAGACACCAAATAACATTTAAGCGTTTTCAAAGATGTTTAAGGTTAGTAGAGCACAAAATCTGCTGCAGGATGGCCGCTTAAAAAACAATGATGAGTAGCAAATTCAGCTGCAGGTTCTTTGACTAATCAGGTAAATGGCAGAGCCCTCACACCACCACTTGCTGCCTTGTGATAAAACTTTGATAGACAGTACAATAATGTGCCAGAAGAAGCAGGAGACCCCACACATCTCACCAGCTGCTTCATCATAGACACAGTGACTGATGTGCGGGCTCCGAGATCTGTTTTATTAAAGAGATCATGAAACCATTTAAATACATAGCAGATGTTTAGCAACTTCTCATGACTGAAGGACTCAGGGACCCAGCATGCACCACAACACTTAACCTGTGTCAGAAAGATTATAGCACAAAATAGGCGGATGCACATACTTGTGTTTCTTGCCAGTGCCATCACAGCCTTGAAAAATACTTGTAATTGATTTCCTCCTCCCACAATGCAGTGCATGGTGCTTGAATGACCCACTGCCAGGCAAGGTAGGATAATGCATCTTATGGTGCCTATTACTCAGTGATAATCTCATCATTAAACGTTTCTTTTGGATACAGGTTTACTCCAAGAAGCCAATGGGCGTGTGCCTCTATAAACATACAGTATAAAAGGTTTACATTTTAGGCACCAGCTTTGGGGCTTGTGTAGGTGGAAAAATGCAGTGTCCATTGAATCAGTTTAAGAGGCTTCATTAATCCTACACAGATACTTCTGACCCTCTTCTTACCTGCATTGCACCTTGTAAGCTGCCTTTGCTTTCCTATTGACTAGATTACAACAACAGACTGATACAATTAAAAGCCCTTGTGCAAAGTCCGTTTTCTGGTGCATTGGCCATCTGTGTCCTGAGATTTTTCCAGCCCTAGTAAACTTATACAACATATTCTATTGTTCATGTTGCAACAGGTGTCTTTGTGTATGTCAGTGAAAGATTGCGAAGGGCAACTTTCCCTGGCTAGGAAGAAGTTAAGCCTTGCCCCAACAGGTACACCTCCTCGCTATTAATTAGCCTGCACCTGATAGTGACTGAGAGAGGGAGAGAGCTCAGAGAGAGATCCAAGCTGGACTAGATGGATGCAGAGACAGATTGGAGAGCGTCTGAATACATCTGGGATAAGGTCTGGCTAAAAATTATATGTTAAAGACTGTTTCTTTATGCTGGTTTTTGGTACTGAAAGCTGGAATAGCCACTCCAGTAGGAAGTAGTCAGGGAAACTACTGTTAGACTTCTAAGTTGGAGCAGGCCTTTTTATTTTGTGTTACTGCTGCCGGAAACTGTTGAATAGGGAGAAAGCACCCTATTGATGATTATTCACCATAAATCTGCATATACTGCAAACTCCTGAGTACAGACCAGTGACCCCCCTTACAACGTATATTAATGCAATGAATAAAACTAAAGCTGGCCATACATAGATTGAAATCTGGCCACTTCCTTCTGAATTGGACAGAATGCAGTCGGCGGGTGGGCTTGATGAAAGTCGAATCTTCAATTGACCTTTGGCGAAGGAGCTGGGTGGAAAACTGTGAGCCAAAAAAGGACTATAGCCAATCAGCTGTAGTCTCTATTCAAGTATTCTGACAGCCATGGGTGCTGTCTGTCAAAATACAATAACCATCATGGGTGAAGTTGAAGGATTTATTTCGCTCAGCCCATTAAGACAAACATTAATGTAAATGGCAGCGTAAACTGGCAGGTTCCATAGCATAACAAAGGGATTGGCAAACAAGGACCTATTTCCATGAACATCAGTCTTGAATTGTGTAACACAGACCTGAATATTCTCCATAGGGTAAGAGTTCCCTATGGTAATTACAATGTAGGGAGTGTTATACCAGTTGATTATAGCCACCCCCAGTAAGATGGGTTATACTATAAGAGCAGTAGACTTCAAATATGTTTAGGAACCTTACCAGTAGGTCACTTTGTCTTCAGACAGATGGACAGTTTTAGTTTTTAAGATATGATCACCTATACTAAAGTTAGCATCTCCCTAGCCTAGCACTGTTGAGAATACAGCCCTGATTTGACGTGTGTACAGACAAAAATAATGTAGAGGGTCTTTTACATCAATTAGAATAAACCATTTAGAGGAATGCGAGATGAATATTTCTGATGGATTTACAAAACATAAACAGTACCTGAAATAGGCACAGAGTAAAGCTGTACAATCTGACAATAATATGTTCAACATGCAACAAAAAAACCTGTGGGCAGATTGTTGTTGGGATGATTGGCCGTTTTCATTTGCACCAAGATGCTACAAATTCTCCAAGTTCTTTTTTGATGCCATAAGGAAATGTGTTCCATCAAATAAACAATGGCATGACAATGCGCCCATCTGTGCGAGAAACAAGGCAAAAAAAAGTGTGCAGAAGTTGGATATTCCTACTAATTGTGCATATGAGGGGAGGCTATGGCCTTTTTTTTTTTTTTTAACATATGCAGCACAATGAGAACAACTCTAATGAGTCTTTACCTGTACGACCCCCCTCTACCCTTCTAGGTATTAGCTTGGAATCATAAATAAAAAATGCCAACACATTTGATTTACTCCAGACCACCGTTCCAAAGTTAGTAAGCAGTGTTTTTTTGAGGATTAAACGCTGATATTTTCATCTCAAGTCCAACAAAACATGTTTTGGTCAGTTTTAGTGTGAGGAAGGGTTCCAACATCTCCAGTTTTAATCTTTGTCCCCATTAGGCGCATTTCTTCTCACTTTCTGTATGTTTGACAGATTTCAGTGAGGAAAACTCCAACAGGGACAGAGGTAGCAATACAAACATTTTTTTAGCAGAGTGAGGAACATTTAGGATTTTTGTTGTGATTTTTTTTTTTTTTTGCGATCTGCAACAAGTGTTGGACATACCAGGTAGAGTGCAGATCTAGTTTAGGCCATGGAATATCTTGTAGTCACAGGTTAGTGACCAAAAGTTCTTAAGTAAAAATATTGCTGTTCCTCACGAACTTCCATATTACCGGTTTTGCAGTGTTAGTGGCAATTTCAAGGACATCTTAAGCTGAAACAAAGCAACATCAGTAGTACATTATATTCTTTTTTTTTTTTTAAATACTCACAAAATCAAGGACAAAACAATGGAATTTGTTTTTAAATAATGTAAAGTAAACCATGCCATCCCTATCACCATCCCTTCTAACAATATGTGCATATAGGCTTTTTTTTTTTTTTTTGCTCCCCCTCTCATGTCACAGCTCCCTAACAATACATGGATAGCAGCTGTGAGGACTCAATGAAAATCAGTTATTTCACAGTCAGTCTGGATACAATGACATCTACCCTACTTTCCAGAATTACAAACCATTATTGAGGTCCGCCAATAGAAAAGAACAAAAACAAAAATTGGCCACAGTCAACGGGGAAAGAAAGTAGGAGTAAGTTTAAGTTACGTTGAATTACAGAACTTCACAACTGCCATTTATCGATTGCTAGTAAACTGTGATAGAGGGGGGCTTACAAAGCCTCTAAGCACAGGTACTCTTAAATAGAAATAGGTAAGGACTGCAAAAGAGAGATAGCATGGTTGCTTTAAGAAATCGAAACACTAGTCCATTCTGATCTTCTGATTGGTCATTCTGTAGATGATGCTGTCATAGCCAGGGTCCATGTTCCATAGGTTGTATGAGATTACAATGACTGCAAGAGCCAGAGCAATCATAATCCACAAGATGATGTTGAAGACGACAGCGTAGTTAAAATTATATTCATAGGCCAGGTTGTATGGACTGCCAGGGTTACTCTAAAACAGATAAAGAAAATCTTTAGTTAAGATATTGTGGCAGACGAGCCTTTCCACATACAATGTTTTTGTATACAATTGAAGGGATTGAAAAGTGGAACCATTACCAGGAGCAACCAATTTGATTCTCATTTTCTAACCTTACAAAAAGTAAAGAAAAAGCAAGAATCTGTCTGGATGGTACAAGCAGCACAAAAAGGTATGAGCAGGAGTGTTTATGCTCAAGGCAGATTTTATAAGAACCACCTGAAAAACGAAGCCATGCCATATTCTTGTGATCCAGCCTTCATATTTAGAATGTGCCAGTACTTTTTCATTTATTATTGTTCACAGACCTCAAAAGGCAAAACAATCCTCTTTAAAGCCAGATTACAAATTTACTCCCTCCCCCCAAATTCACTCTTGCCAACTGATCCCCTCAGGTCTATTGGATCCTGAAAAGGTCCCCTTCGGTGGACAGCAAATAGGAATTGGCCATGTCACCTAGGCAGTGACATGAACACCTGGAGCAGATTGGGAAACTACCACCAGCACAAGTGATTACTTATACCCAAAAACCCTCTGCCTAAAAAATGACGACACCAAGATCGCAGCTCCAGCATAGCCACTTGAAGATCAGGAGGTACAGGGTGCGTGCGTGTACTGCCCGGCTGCACTAAAGGCAACTAGATACAAACAGCCCAGTCGAAGAGACATTCACGGGTCTTGTATTGAAGCAACATAAATAGATTTAATG
>NW_017306502.1:838734-859184 GCF_000935625.1 Nanorana parkeri
AGATTATTGCTATCTAAATTGTACTTTAATTGCCTGTCCTACCTACACAACAAGATATACAATGTTGAGTACTACATGGTGCTGGGTTTTAAATTAGTTCCCAGACTGGCACATCTGCATTGTGAAAGAGAAAAGGGTAAAATAAGCAAAGCATGCACAAGAAAATTAGCAAATATGGCTTCCCCATGTACAGACCAGATAAAAAACGACACATAGAAACAAAAAAAGTGTTTTGAAATGTTAACACAATTTTGTAAAAACATTTATAGAAAGTTTTTCAATGTACATGCAGAAAAACAATGAAAATATTAAATCTTCCTTAACTGCAGACCTATTTAAAGGTGTACTTACAATGGCCTGAGATTCCAGGATGGATCGGCTTTTCCTCACAAGAGGGGTTTCAAACGTTTCCACAGCCACAACTTCCACAAATGCATTTCCCCCATAAATACTGTACATATCATCTGCAAACTGGAAAAGACGGGATTAGTACACAGACTAGAAGAACAACCTGCACACTGTAGTTAGATCCAGCATAGGCATAAGTCAGCTTACCTGGAAAGACTAATGGAGATGTACAGAATGACAAACTACATACAAACACTGCACATCCTGAACGAGTTCACTGCACAGAAACTGCGCTGATACATAGGACGCATACACGCACTGCATGGCAGGAACTGAAAGCTGTTTTGTGCCATTAGTAGCAACAGGCTAATTAAACATAAAATCGTAATTGCCATTTTCACAGTGGAAATAACCATTTTAATATGAAAATACGAATTCTTTGTTTATTAAAATATAAATATCAGGATGCACCATTCCGTAACGAACAGCATGCAACAAGTGCAGAGGCCAACAGGAGGATATTGTACATGGGACTCTTCAGTAGCTGCCTGCTGGCCTCTGCACATGGACGCATTCAGGACTTCTCCTTCCCCACAGCTTAACCCTTCTGTAAGACCCCATTCACACTTCTATGACTTAAGGTAGTAAACGGTATGAGATCTAAAGTACGCAGGAAACCATAGGACGTTGTTTCATACAAGGCTTACTTACATGATTATGCTGCATTAAGTTTGCCGCGTGCTTTTTTGGGGTACTTTTTGGCCCCTTAGCAAACATAAGTAACATATACACTGAGTGGCCAGATTATTATGACCACCCCATCAGTACTTCCTTGGGCCACCTTTTGCCTTCAATACTGCGGCGATTCTTCTTGGCATTGACTCCACGAGATGTTGAAAGGTGATGCGAGGAATCTGACACCATGCCTGATGAATAGCACTGTCCAGTTCTGTGAGATTTGATGGTTGTGGAACCAGCTGCCTGATGGATCTTTCAACTTCGTCCCACAAATGCTCAATTGGATTGAGATCTGGTGATTGTGGGGGCCACCTAAGCAAGGTAAAGTCTCCCTCATGTTCTTGAAACTACTCCTGCACAATACGAGCACCGTGGCATGGCGCATTGTCTTGTTGGAAGAAGCCATCTCCATTGGGATACGCCATCAACATGATAGGATGAACTTGATCAGCAACGATACTTTGGTATGTTGTGCTATTCAGACGTTGTTCCACACGAATTAAAGGGCCCAAATCATGCCAGGAAAACATGCCCCAAACCATAACACTGCCCCCACCAGCTTGAAGGGTTGTACTCATGCATGTGGGGTGCATGCTTTCCTGCTGTTCCCGACAAATTCTCACTCTGCCATCTGCATGATGCAACTGGAAACGTGATTCATCGGACCACATGACTTTTTTCCAATGCTCGACTGTCCAATCCTTGTGTTCCTGTGCGAATTGGAGACGTTTTATCTTGTTAACTGCAGACAGCAAAGGTGTTCGAACAGGCCTTCGGCTTCCATATCCCATACGATGCAGTGTACGGCGAACAGTGTGTTCAGATATCATTTGAGAGGATCCCTGATTAAGATCTGCAGTCATTTGATGCACTGTTGCCCTTCTGTTGTCTTGTACCAGTCTTGCCACTCTCTGTTCTGCCCTAACATTGACTAGTCGCTGACGGCCACAATTCGCACGTTCAGACCCAGATATTTCGGCTGACAGTCCAGTCTTTTAAACACTTTAACAACAGCTGCTTTTGAACATTTTAACAAATTCTGGTGTTTTGCTGATACTCGCTCCATGGTTCCGAGCGCCAACAATCATCCCACGCTTAAAGGCTGTTAAATCGCGTTGTTTACCCAGATCTTCAGAAAAAAATAAACTTCTACTGTCATGGTAAACAACCTGCTTCCCTATTTATAATGGTCTGGTCCTCTAGCAACTTCAGCGCCAAATTATAGCTAATTTGCCTACAAACGTCAGGTGATCATAATTATCTGGCCACTCAGTGTATAATCCCCACATAAAGCAAACTGATAAAGAGCTTTGACTCCTTACCAATTCACTGCAGTAACGAATATTCACAAGCACAGGCCCTGGTAAATAGGCTTCTCTATTTTTCTTTGATTCCTTTCCAGAATGAAACAATAGGATGTCAATATTTTATAATATAATCCAGGCAGGTTATGGGGAGGAAAGACAACAGAAACCAAAAACCCCTCTACTGACCCAGTGTGAAGCACATTAGAGCCTACGTTATACAAATTATGGAATGATTTGCATGTCTCCATCCACTATAATGAGATGGGTAATAAAGTAATTTTTGTGATTTGTAATGGAATTGAGACATGGGAAGCCTTCTGTTTTAAGGAACACATGTTGTATTATGCAAACCTCCCCATCCTGCTGTCAGTTATAACTGCAACTGCTAAAAATGTAGTTAATGCACATCCATCAATTTGAAGGGGCACTTTATTACTTTAACTTATTATTCCGAATAGAGAGGCTTGCTAAGATGTACTTCTACCATCTTGATTTACAAAGATAGATTAATTTATGCTTGGCTGTAATTTTTATATAACAAAAATATGCTCAGGGGTCTATTTATAAACCTGTCTCACAGTGAACAGCTTTAGGTACGATATGTACAGTGCCTTAGTGCCACTAGATGGAGCCAACGAGCATAGGAATATGAATGTCTTATGCTCCTCAGCTCCATCTAGTGGCCAATAATGCCACTGCAATGCTCAATGGTGCTGCAACTTTCCTTCGCAGTGTGAATGGTTCATAAATACGACTTAAGACCAAGCGTATCCCATCGCACCCCTGACTGAAGAGCCCAAAAGCTTTGAGATGTTACACTACCATAGTCAATAAAGAGATTGGAGTGCCAGTGACTTTCTACTGAAATATACTGCTATATAAAATAGTCTCCTCAGTGTTCGGTTGGATTTATTTTTTGCTTGTTTTGTTAGCCACAGGTTTAACTTTTCTCTTGTAAATAAATAAGGATAGCCTAGATTTATTAGCTTTAAACCTGCCCAAAAGTGAGATTGCTCTATGCCACTACCACAACCAACATTCACAAAAGCCGACTTGTAAAATGAAAAGTTGTATTTTAATTACCTTCTGAAGAGCTTCTGACAGAAGTCTAGTTGCATCCTTAAATTTCACAGAGTCTTCACCATAACGCTTCTTGATCTCTTCCAAACCAGTCAGTTCCAGACAATAAATATCTGGAGCATTATCTTTGGCCAGATGCTTATGCCGAGAAAGCTGTATGAAAGAGGTGCAACATACCAAACATACAAGATGAGTCTTTCAAACAGAATTTTCAAAATATATTTTAGAAGACACTTAAAGTGGAACTCCAAACCAAACCATTGGTTTTTAATGTTATGAACAGAGCGGTAGTGAGAAGGAATACAACTTCTGTCAGAATCAAAGGGGAATCTCCCTGATGGAGACACAAACATCAGTAAAAAACTAGTGTGGTCACAGGGACAGGAAGTCATGTTACTCTGTTCAATGGTCCCCACTGGTCAGAGTAACATGATTTCCTGTCCCTGTGACAACAATAGTTTTACTGATGTTTGTTTATCCATGGGAAGATTCCCCTTAGATTCAGACAGAAATGTTATTCCTTCTCACTTCCTCTCTATCCATAACATTAACACAATGGTTTGGTTTGGATGGCAACGACTGTGGCTGTACCTTTAGTGGTACATTGGTCAGGTCTTTTTTTGTTGTATTTTTCTTATTTAGTAAAACTTCCCTCACTGCTGTGAGGTCACCAAGATGGAAAAAAGACGTGAAATCTCCCAACTGGGACATAGACAACAATAGAAGTCTGACAGAGGCATTCCCCCTCCACCATTCATCAGAAGCACAAAACAATGTTTTACCAGGAGTTTCACTTTAATACAGTCTTAAACCAAATTAAAAGCTAGAGTAAGCCATCATGTGGTGTAACACTACTATGGCAATACAAGCTTCACAGAGAGTGAAATGTATATGGAAATGCAGGTAATTAAACTGTAGTTGATGGTTTAAATTGAACAGTTCCATTTAGATGTAATATAATGTATGGTAAAGAGATGGGCTCTGAGTTGCCTAAGATAGCCCTGAAGTCAGAGTTGTCATTGAAAATTGTGAAAAATCCAAACCTAAACAATACTACATATGGAAAACTGTGTGTTACATAGTTACATAGTATTTGAGGTTGAATAAAGACACATGTCCATCAAGTCCAACCTAGTGTGTGTGTGTGTGTGTGTGTGTGTGTGTGTGTGTGTGTGTAAAGATCCCCGAGTCATCTCATTTTTAGGAGTACTTGTACCCCTGTATATTACCGTTTCTCAGGAAATCGTATGAGTTCTCGAGTGTTATGATTGAACAACATGTACCATGTTCACTGAGAATAAAATTTGGCCTAAAAATCCTACACCCTTGATTTATAGTGTGGTGATCCTGGATGATTCAGTCAACAGTGACCCTACTGGCATGACGTTTGTATGCTCTTCTAGGTTTGTACAGGTTAATCTGAGAATTCCAGTGTCTCCCCACAATCCAAAGACATAACTGGCATGCCAGCTGGTTTTCATCCATGCACCATAATGTACGAGTGCCTGGTACCCATATGGAACTGTTGGCTCCTCTGGGGACAGGGACTTACATTTTGTAAATCATAGCAAAAATGTTCAACACTATACAGGAGAGAAAAAAAATGATCTCCATTGTACTGTAAATTCTCAAGTTGAGCTAGTGTGGTGTCATGGGAATGACAGCTAAAATAGTTTCCAGTTTATTATTTACTTACCAGAGTTGTGATGTCCTGTAGAGCTTGCAGTTCAGAAAGGAAGAGCCTGTCTGTCTATAGGGACAAATATAGGAAAAGGTCATCTAGACAATATAAAAAGGTGTGGTAAAATAGTATAATCATTGCTGTCAAGTTATACATGACAAAACTAAAGTCAAACTAATTTCTCCATTTTGAGTGACGTAGGGAATAAAATCCCTGTCAGTTTTTTTTGCCATCTTTATTCCACTGGAGAGATGTTCCTATAATGTCTGTACTATAGACAGAACAGAACAGAAATAAGAGGTAAACTCCAAAGTATAGGAAATCATCTTTTAGTGGTCACTGGAACAAATTTCCCAAACTGTCTAATGCAGCAATGAGGTCTCCTAAATCTTATTAGTAGGTTAGCACAACATGAAGGAATCAAAGAGAATCTGTTGGTAGAACACAATTTGACACATACCTTGCTGTACTTCCCTTAAAAGGAGAACTATGAGATGAGTGATTTCCACTCACCTCATAGTTTTAGCCGACCTGTGACAATGAGACTGTCACAGGTCGGCTCAGTAGATCGGGAGGTGAGCGAACACATACCGGCGTTCGCTCACCTCTCGATCCTGTCACGGCTTTCTGCCGTGACAGGGGGAGGGGCTGGATTCCCCTCTCCCTGCTCGATCTGGCGGAACGGACGGGGGAGGGGACGGGTACTGCTGGCAGAGCCAGCTGTCACTCACGCAGCTGGGCGGATCCCGTCGTCTAAGTTGGGATCCGGTCCGGCGTCTCAGTATACCGCGAGCTGCAGCTCGCGGTATACTGAGCTTAGGGTAACGGGAGGACGCTAGTTTGTGTCCTCCCGTTACCCTAATGAGAACTATGGGGAAAAACACTGACACCATAGTTCTCCTTTTAACCTGGCGCAAATTGTGACAGTAGCCAGGTCAGACCTTTGTGTCCCTGACATGGTCATCAAGACACAAAGGGGTGGCAGATTTAAATATTTGCCACATTAGGTCTTAAAGAAGACTCCCATAAAGATTATCTGGGTAGATATAGGGAGGGAAGTATACAGTGTAAGTGTACATTTACTTCCATGGCAATATATACAGAAAGAAAAAACTCTGCTCTCTATATTGTATACCCACAGCCCAGTTGTGTGTGGCTCCAGCTGTCTACACTGCAATATTTGGAATAAAGTAGTTGCACCACACAGAAGTCTTTGTGGATTCCCAATTACCATCACTGAAAAGAACAATGCAGGAATGGGAACACTGGTGGTTTGTGGGTATACAGCATGGAAAGTAGAGCATATTTTCAAACAAAATGCCAAGAGTAATTTGCACATTACACTTGCCCCCTAACACAAAAGTCACAGAAAATTCGAGGGAGTTCTGTAAAAATATAAGATCAGCAATTGATAAAAAAATGTAAATGTCACCTAAACATAACTAACAGATAAAAGGTTACAATAATAATGTTCGCATTTTAAGACAATTAACACTTGCCAGAGTTTGTCTTTTGGCACAAAGCCTATATTACATTTATTAGTACCCAGAGACATCTCTGATGCTTTGTTTAATTATTGTTTGTCTTAGAAGGCCCATCTTCCAGCCATGATTTACTGGCTCATAGTGCATTGAAGCACTCTTATGAGTACTGTATCGGCTCAAAAAATGGCTGCTATTGCCTTCTAAAATAACAGCTGATAATAGCTGCACATTATTTACATGTTCCTTGAGGATTTGAGGGCATAATGAACTTACCTCATCATTCCTATATAAAGAACTGGCAGGCAAAGTTGACAGAATAGAGTTATCTTGTTCCAAGCGGCTTCTTAGCTGTCTTAGAGTAACTGGAAGGTCCTCAAACACTGTATTGGCCTTCCCTACCATGTAAACTCTCTGGAAATATAGTACATTACAGGTATTATTAGCACAATGTAACTTCCAGATTACTTACTGCCACAATTTCTATATACATTTTATTCTTATTCATTACATTTTGATTAAATGTCCCAGAGTATTTCATAGAATATCCGCCAATGCATCAATATTTTTCTTAGATCAGCTATAATAAAATACAAAATTTTTTTTGTGGAACCCATTACTGTCGAGATCCGCCCAGCTGCATGATTGACAGGTGGCTCTGCCTATCTACAGGCAGAGCCAGCTGTGCCCACCCCCGCCACCAGTCGGTGTCAATTGCTTGTAACAGAAATTGACACCATCACAAGTTGCTCTCTGTGTGAAAACAGTCATTTCTTTGCTGGGTCAAAAAAAAACAACAACACCTCTTTCTTAGAGCCTGACTTAATACTTAGACTGCTGAATGGTCTCAGCTACCTGTACTTCCTTTCCATACCCTCTCAGCAGTTTTAGGGTACACTGCCAGCAGAGGAGTATATGGAAGGTAAATTAGAGGCAGCGTATGCCATGCGGTAAAGCACAAGTTCACATTAATACTCAATGACTAATGTTAAAATATCTGTGGCTAGCTCACAGCAACAAATAATTGAACCACCCACAGAATTAGTTGGCAATATTTACCTCTTCTATGGGAGCCAACTGTAAAACGACTGGCATTTCCTCAGAGAACAGAGAATGGATGGAGTTCACAACACCATCAATAGTGTAAGGAACAGCCTTTGAAAGAAGAAAAAAACAAAACAAATGTCATCATTAATAGATAATCATTATGAAGAGTGACTTTAAGGACTTTAAAGACTAACGCCTCACAAAATGTTCTTTTCTTCAGTTTTGGATAAAGTAAGGAGAAGAGGAAATAGCTTTGTATAAATATGCTATTTTTTATTACAATCCCATACTTCAAAACCAAGGGCGGAGTAGCCTCACCCCTATCCTCTTTTACATGACAGATTTTAGTGTGAACAGGGCCAGCATTGAGAGGGGCAAGAAGTGCTGTCCAGGAAGTTGGTGAAGCTTCAGGTCAGAGGGGCCTGGGGAAAATGAAAGCTCCTGGCCAGAATGTGCAGCTCTCTTTGCACCAAGACAAGTGATAGCCTGCTCATCCACAGCTGGGAGCTCTGATATGGGTATGATAGGTCATGGGTGCAAGTGATAAGTTTTTATAGAGGTGCATAGAAGCGCATGCTGAATTAATTTTGTTGTAGACAATGCTGGGGAGGAATATGCCAAATACCTCACTCACAGCATCTTCTTCAAGGAACTCAGATAAGGAAACTGATATTGAGCCCAGTCCTTATTGCAGATATTTCTCTTTCTGTGAGGTCTCAAACAAAGTAATCATAAGTAAAATATTACTCAGGTTACCTCCTATGTATTAACACTGTCTGCACTATAACATCAAACACCCCAGATTATGTAACGTACGGTACAGTGTATAGAAGAGTGTAGAGCTCCAGAGTATGCAATGTACAGTGTAGAGAGCATAACACTACAGAGTATGTAACGTACAGTGTATACAGTGCGGTTCTCCAAAGTATGCAACGTACAGTGTAGAGCAGGGGCCTCGAAGTACCGGCCCGTGGGTCGGTACTATGTGGCCCGCAGTCAGCTGACAAGCCAGGTACGTGGTCACGGTCCGCATGCCTGGAGCAGCTACACTGTCTGCATCTCTATCGGATGCAGATTGCAGAGCTGCTCCTGTCACCGTCTACACTCGGATCCTTTCGGCTGGAGCATTGACAGTTCTAAGCTCCAGCCGAAAGGATGGATTAGTAAGGCAGACCTTACTAATCACAACTAAATCACCAGGGATCGTGCCTCCTCACCTCCCTGCAAAAAAGGTAAGCAGGAGAGGGTTGCTCTGCATTTTATTGTGTGTATGTATTGGTGTCCGTACTACCATACCGGATATAGTTACATTTTATTTTGAAGTAAGAAAGTTGGCAAGTGGTCCCCATGGGAGAAAAAAAAAAAAGAAGTGCTGAGTGCCCCCCCCCGAGTGAATGGAGTTTGAGACCCCTGGTGTAGAGAGTGCAGTGCTAATGAGCATGTAACATACAGTACACTGTGTACAATGCAGCGCCACAAAGTATGTAACATTCAGTACAATGTATACACTACAGAGCTCCAGAATATATAATGCACACTACAGTACAGATTTACAAAGTATGTAATGTACAGAGTGAAGCAGCATAGTTCTACTATTGTCTACTACTTCAATGACTTCTCATATGTTTGCATGCCGATTAGTATTACCAGCAGCATGTACTTAAGTAGAGAATATCGAGTGCAATACTTCCAAACTACATTTGCATTAGACAAAAATACAAACAATTGATCCTTCCCTGAAATACAGTATATTGCAATGAAAAGTGATGTAATAATTTCATATACAGCTGTATTGCAATTTTTTGCCTTCATTAAAACACAGCACATCAGTAACACTCCTGAACCAGTGAAAGAAACCAAAGACTCACATTCTCTACAGGGTATGAAATCTCATTATCCCCTACAGGAAGTTTTTCCACACCAGTCACCGATATTAGGATCGTCGCCCGTGGACGCTGGAAAATGTTGCCAACTCCTAGCCCCGGCCAAGACAGGTCCTGCAAAAAAACATCAAGCGAAATCAATATGATAATCAGCAATGATGAACAAGTGTAGCTAGCTAAATTGGCATCAGAAAATTATTTCCAGTCTTTACAAAGAAAAATATTGCCTGCACAGCAGAGACATTACTACATGAATACTCGCAGAGAAGAGCAACACACTAATAAAGAACCTGACATTTAAAAATTAATTAAAACAAATATAGACAAACATATACTAAGAAGAGTCTGATTTGTGAAAACCGTGTGTGTGTGGTGTGGTAGATAGAGAGATTGTATGTATGCATGCATATACATACATACATACTGTAGTTCAGATGGATAGATGAACAGTTTTCATTGCCTGACATTTAACAAGAGCACACCTTTAGGGCCCATTCACATCCCGTTCTGATCCGTTGCATTATGTTTTTGAACAGATGCTAATGGAAGGGCACCGAAAAATTAATGGGTATAAATGGGACTAGTTCACATCGCTCTGTAAGGGAAAAAAAAAAAAAATGTACCACATGCACAAATTTTTCTTTCCAGCGCAACATAACGCGATGGATCTGGTGTGAACTAGCCCCGTTTACACCCATTCATTTTTTGCTGCCCTTCCTTTAGCATCTGCTGAAAAATGGATCGCAACAGAATGGATCAGAAGGAAATCGGAAGGTACAATTGCAATTAAATGTACCCTCTGCTGACTAGCAATTTCTTTCCGATTTTGTCACAAATGCACCCTTAACAACACAATGGAACAACATAGGTGGAGTCATTTTGATAGCTGTCAATTCAAGTTTTATAAATCAACATTTGATAAGCGCTTTCATTCTTACCTCTTCCACAGAAAAGCCCATTGATAAAGAAACCACATCAGGAATGCGTTCTCCGGGAATAGGCCAATTTCCCGCTCTGAAGATTTGATTTTGTGGGCTTTTTAACACGCTAAAATCAGCAGTAGAGACTAGAAAAACAAACATACTCTGTGTTAGTTTCAGCTGTATAACTTCTAGCAGATAAACACCAAACTCATTTATATCTCCCAAAACATAAAAATATATACTACAACTAAAACATACATACAGGTGATCACCTTTAGCGCAGTTATGTATTCTTTAAAAAAAAAAAAACAACAAATGTAGTAGGGGTGCTGAAATCACAAGACTGACAGAATTCTTAATGTTTTGGCATGTAACAGAGGTCACACATGGGTATTTGCATGTTGGACTCTGCTATACATCACCGATGTGATATCACAAAACGCAAAGTCTGACAATAGTTCAGGACTCTTTAGGAATCAATTTATATAAACTTTCTATATGTACCATTTCAATGGCAGAGATGTGGCATTCTTTGGAACTCATCTCCATACAGTGCAACAGTACAGGAGGCAATGTCACGGTCAATAACCATACCAGGGCCTGTTCACCCCAAAAGCGCTGGACTGTGTTGATCAATGCAGCCAAAACTCAAGGGCGTGACCAAAAAAAATAAATTATTTTCAGTGGTGCCAGTTAACAATGCATTGAACAAAGATCCCAAATGTTGCTTGCTGTATACTGAGACGCCGCAGAATTCCATCACTTTAAAAACATATGGTGGCTATACTATACATTGGTACCCCTTCATTTAAATAAAGCATCCCCCATACCATACAGCTTTACAATGCCAGTGCAATTTTGACACTGTCCATCAGTATCAAGAGATTGTTGTTGTCCTAATAAAGAAAAACGAAGAAGTGGTGCCATTGTCAGCCCAGCTTACAGTGAAATGATTTCTCCTGCACTATGGGGGCCGACCCTAGCTGATAAAGCTGAGGTGTGGAAAGGTGTTGGCATTATATGGCTGGGGAACAAGAACAGGTACCAGTCTATAAACCTGCACAATTGTTCTAGAAGAAACATATAGAAAATGTTCCCATGTTATTAATATACATCTATTCAATAGAGTTCAGTTGAAGGGTTGACCTGTTCATCTGTCATGACATTCAGCACCAATGTAGACACCTTGTACAGCTTCTTCTCTCCGGTAAAAACCTGAGTGATCCCACAGCAGCAAGTCATGTTTACAGCACACACTCCCAAGACTGCTCAAGATCTCGCACGCAGTTTCTACATAAACACTGGCAATATGTTGACTGCAAATAAAGAGATGTACGGACAACATAAAAGCGGACTAAAACACAGTCATACGCTTTTTCTGAGGCGTGTTCTCTGAAGTAGTATACTAGTGCCAGAATAATTAGTAAAAGAGGTTTCATACCACGTATTTTGTGCATTGTTAGGCCTCACTGGCACTCCTGGGTTTAGAAGAGAAGTTATCTGTGATACATAAACAGCTTTTATGCTTCCCAGACCACCTTTTCCTGCATTAAGATGTTCCTAACTGAGTCTCTGTTAATATCTTTGTGATGCAGAAGCACAAGCGATGCCACACTCCAACTTGTATCACATGTTGCAATGTTAGGTGGACTGTGGTACCGTTATTTCCTTAAGGCAGCCCAATGCATGTGCGTTGGATCACATGGTAATAGGTCACCATGTGGTGTGGTGCAATAAATAAAAAAAATACACACACATTTTTGTAAATATGACGACACAGAAGAAATGACACTTTGCTATATAAAGTAGTGAGTATACAGCTTGTATATCAGTGTACATTTGCTGTCCCCTCAAAATAACTCAACACACAGCCATTAATGTCTAAACCGCTGGCAACAAAAGTGAGTGCACCCCTAAGTGAAAATGTCCAAATTGGGCCCAAAGTGTCAATATTTTGTGTGGCCACGATTGTTTTCCAGCACTGCCTTAACCCTCTTGGGCATGGAGTTCACCAAAGCTTCACAGGAACCGGGTGGGCGGGTGTAATAGCCAGCCGGCTATTGTAATTTGAAATGGCCAATAGCAGGCTGGTTAATGCACTGGCCTACTACCTGCTGTATTTACATTTAGCTGCCATCTGCGGAACCTTGCCACTAGCAGCTTTCATTCCCTGTCTGAAGCTATTCAAGCGCCATGTGCTTACAATACAATTATTTAAAAAAATAAATAGTATAAAAAAAAAAAGGGTGGGAAAAAAGCCATTTTTGGTTTCGGCCTGACGAATTCTGCTGCAGAAGGTGTTGCAGTGCCATTCATTTCAATGGCACCCCAAATGTGCCTCCCACGCACATTGTGATTGCCCGCACTGGAACGCACAGTTCAAGTGCAGTGTGATTGCAAAAAATTGTGCATGCAGTTTTATTCTGAAGTAAACTTCATGTTTGTAACTCTGTATTTGTGTATTTTATTTTAAATTAAGGATGGTATTGATTTAATTTCTTTATTAAAATAATCATTAGTTGAAGCCCTAGTTAGAGCAGCACAATTCATCAATAACTATGTAGGGCAAATGCCTAGGTAAATATATAGGGTCTCCCAATAACTAGTTATGTGTATATTTTGTTGATTTAAAGGAGAATTATGAGGCAAGTGATTTTCACTCATACTCATAGTTCGAGCCGACGTGTGACAATGAAACTGTCACACGTCGGCTCAATAGATCGGAAAGTGAGCGAACACATACCGTTGCTCGCTCACTTCTCAATCATGTCCCTGCAGAGAGCCGTGACTGTCACTCATGGCTCCCTGCAGGGATTCCCCCCCTCCTCCAGCGTTGACTGGCAGAACGGACAGGGGAGGGTACAGCTGGCTCTGCCTCTAGATAGGCAGAGCCAGGTGTCAATCACGCAGCTGGGTGGATCTCGACAGTAATGTCGGGGTCCGTCCCGGTTGCGGCGTCTCAGTATACCGCAAGCTGTAGCTCGCGGTATACTGAGCTTTGGGTCACTGGAGGACGCAAGTTTATGTCCTCCCGTGACCCTTAGGAGAACTATGGGGAAAAACACCGACCCCATAGTTCTCCTTTTTAAAAGTATAAAAACCCAAAAACTTATATATTGCAGATTACCAGTCCTTGGATGTGGTGGCCGCATTAGTTTTCTTTATTTTAGGTTTTATTTTCACCAGACGACCCAGCCACAGGTGCTGTCCAAGCGTGGCTCTGTTGTTCCTCCATTGAGTGGAACCACCCTATGAAAGCAGTGTTTTACTGGCTGAAAGAAAAAAGGCCTAAAAAAGAAAACGAACGCAGCCACCACATTTAAGGATTGGTAAGCTGTGATTATTAAGTGTTCCTTTTTGGGTTTATATATGCTGTAAATCCATGTCACACTTGCGAACCTGTTGCTGGAGACATTTCGCCAAGGCCGGGATCACAATGCAAGGAAAAGTGTTACCGGTTTGGATTGCTGCCTGGCAGTATTTCCACCTGCAAGAAAACAACCACTCGCTCATGCGCCCATCAAGGGCGTGATGCTGTAAAAAAACAGCATTTCTCACCCTACATCCTCACCAGCAACAAGATCGATAGTGTACCATGGCCCATAGTTTGCAATTAAAGAAGTACAATCACTATAAAGAAAACGGTCTACATTCGTGGATGCTGCACCTGCATATGGTAACTATAAAATAAACAACAATGCCACTTTATACTCAGGTGCAAGCCCACTAATAATACCCTGTCATATAGTATTAATTCCTTCCAGGACACGAGTGACTGACTTCCTCATAGGGGAGTCAGTACACAACACAAAAAAAAGGCAGAGGGGGAGGGGAGCTATAGCAAGTGTGAATCTATTGCTACATTCTTCCCTGTTTTTAGGAAAAAGGAACTTGAACAGTGTCAGGTCTACTAAGCAATCTTCCCAAACTATAATAGACCGCAAACTAAAATATATCCTTTATGTTTATTATAAAAATACTTTGTTGAGATGGAACAATCTTCCAATCCTACCAGGAAAAGACAGTTATGCGCCATGAATGAGCAAAGTAAATCATAGGATCACACACTAATATAAAATCGATCCTTGCCTATACCTTTATTTATTTTAAATAGCCCCCTCATTCTCGCTGTGCCAACATTCAAAACATTTCCAATGCTTGTTGAAGGTCCCTACTGTAGCAGCAGATGGCTGGGGGAGGTCATGAGACCACTGTCATCATCTAGAAGCATTTTCAGACAAAGCCACTGATTGGTTGGTAATACTAAGCCAGCCAATCAGTGAGTTCTCCATGCAAAGACTTCCTGAATTCTAAAGCTGGCCATACACCTTACAACCATCGCAAGACTCTAGTCTTGCGATGGTTGTAAGGTCATTTAAAAAACGTACGATTTGCCCATCTTGGTCTAGAAAGCTAGGGGGTAGAGGAAGTAAGTGTAATATTTACCTTACTTTTCACCCCCAAGGACTATCCACTTCTCCCTGGCAATCCAGGTTGTAGGAGGGACCCCGCCCTATTGCTATTGACCTTGCATTGTATGTAGGATAGGACCACTGACCGGCGAGCTTTTAGAGAAGAGGCTTTGGGGAACCGGTCATACAGATGGAGCCAGCCTGCCAGAGTGAGGAATAAGGAGTAGTACACCTTTTTGCCAAATCCGGGCACAAGATGAAAAAGCCCTTGCAGTGGCGAGGCCACACACGCGGTTTTTTGTTTTCTTGTGTCCGGATTTGGATTTTAAGGATAGGGGTAGGCGAATAAGATGTTATAGTCCTTATTGCTTGCTCTGGCACGTTGCCTCCATCTGTGCAACCAGTTGCCTGAAGCCTCTTCTCTAAGGCAAGTCGACCAGTGGTTGCACCCTGGCATAACATACAACGCAGAGTCAATAGCGATAGGGCGAGGGCCCTCTCATGACCTCCAGTGTAGTGGGCACTGCAAGTTTTGGTGTAAGTCTCACTGTTTTAAAGTGATGGAACACCCCTGCTTTTCAATAATCGTAGACACGCATTTCGCTCACACATATAGCACAGTTATCTTGAGTATGAGCCAAGTTAGCGGTCACTAGTCTCAAAAATGAAGGCAGAAGCACGGAGTAAAAGAAGGTTCGTTCTGTTGCTTTCGCCTATGGCATTTGGCACCCCCAGGTGTGTCAAATGTGTGGTCCCATCCACAGTGACTGCAGGGGATTGGCCCACCCTACATAGCGCTGGAACAGTGAAGACTGGACTCGCCGTAAATATGAGGACCAAGGCAAAGATCGCATTGTATGTATAAGCATTGTATGTATAATAGGCCCCCCACTCACAATTTTTTGTGTGCATTTTCCAGACATTTACATTTCAGCCAATGGAATGTAAGTTAGATGGTACGAAACCATGCAACCCACAAAATAGTCCAAGCGCAATTTTATTGGTGGACTCCGCACATTTCGGCTATGGTAATAGCCACAAAAGTGCGGAATCCATACGTATGTTAACATCTGCACGGTTTCGTTCCGCACAATTAAAACACTACCGATATGTGTGAATGGAGCCTCATGCTTCTGGAAACGTGCAATACAACGTTCAGGTGTAACCAGGGATCAGTACAAATAATAGGATTGTTCGTGTTTGGCGTTGTTGCGTTTCTGGAAACCAGCTACAAATTGCTCAGGTGTGAACAGCGTCTAAATATTTTCATTATATGACATTAACACATACACCGAGGCTGGGATTAGTAGTGTGTAACACAGATGACGATGTCACAGTAATGACACATAGGGAAGATGGGGGATCGTGCAGTCAGCTGACAGCAGCACATCTCTGAAGGGGGAGGAGGTTACCTGCTATGAAGGCAGCGAGGAGTGTGAGTCCTGGACGAATCATGGCTCCTGGTGATTGCCTAGTAATACCGATTACACCAACCTATCGTTACCGATCGTCATCCCACGAATGAGCTCGGTAAAAGCAGAAGCCTAGGGTCTTCCTGTGGAGCAATCGGACAAGCAAAGAGCAGCCAATCAGCGTTCGCTCTGTGTACAGCCCAGCCCATTCTCTACTCACATGACTGTGATGTACAAGGGGAGGGGAGATCATGTGATGGACAGCTGAAATGTCCTCTAAAGCCAGCATAATAAAAACATGGCACGCAGGCGCGCTCGTGCCTGAGCGCGTCTCCGCCTCGCTGCACACTGCACATGTGCAATTCCGAAAGGCTAGTCACATGACAAAGAACAGCCGCAGCCAGATTCCCCGCTGACGTGATCGAATGTCAAAAACCCAATGTTAGCAAAATGCTTCATTGCTGCCCCCTAATGGTACATCATTATATGACATTCGCTCGGCCTGTCCCCGCGGTGCTCAGTGAGCTGCTGAGGCTGGGAAGAGATCTTCTGACTGAAGGTTCTCTTTCATTTCAGGTCATGGTACAGAAAAGTGGGATTTTTTACATTGTTGATTTTGAAAGATGACTTCTCTGTACTTCAAAATCTATTCTTTTATACATGCTGAATGCTACAGCTCTCGCTTTACCTCCTGTTATGGGAGCTGTTGCTCTCGTACATGCAACATTAGTGTCACTGACCTCCCCCCCTCTTCTTGGCCTTTCACAGCACACTGAGGGGAATTTATCAAAATTGAAGCATACAGTCAAAAGGTTTTTAAGCCATTTCAAATGCTGATTACATCACTTACAATGGATGCTGCTTCTTGATGTCTAAAAGTTTTAGTTTCCTGCAGAACCAGCTGTACCCCTGAACACTGGCTCTGATACATCCTGTATTAGGTAGGGTTGCCAACTTTTCTTCAAGTGAAACCCGAACACTTTAGCGTCGTGCAACGCACTTTTATTTTTTTTTATAGAATATAGAGGAGAGAGCGAGGTGAGGCAGCCAGGAGAGGTAGTAAGGAGACCAGCCATAGAGGACTACAAATCCCAGCAATACATAATAATATGAAGCTACATACTCTGTTGTTCTAGGTTGGCACCCCTGATTGTCTCCAGGTGGCCTGTACAGGCTCTCAGGTGGGCTGTGCGACACTCAGGGCTGTCTGGGCTATGGTGTCTCACCAGGGGTCCACAGGCTGGCAGCATGCTGTCAGGGAACCGAAGGAGGAGCAATCACAGATGTGGCTGCCGAGGTCCCCAGCAAGTGCAATCTTGGGCGGCCGCATCTGCCTGAAACCCAGATCTTCCTCTCAGCTGCGGGCACCTGTAAACAGACACAGGCTGCCCGTAGCTCAGAGGAAGATTCGGTTTCAGGCCGATGCGGCTGCCTGAGATTGCGCTTGTTGAGGACTTTGCCAGCCGCATCTGTCAGAAAATGTAAAGTACTGGTGTCTGGACTGAGTGTCTTGTGTCCGGATGCCTGCTGGCTGGACACCCGGATACAAGACTTCAAAACTGGACTGCCGGGTAAAAACCGGACGGGTGGCAACCCTAGTATTAGGGTGGCCCCTTTCCGGGTCCTATGGAGCTACCTTTTGTCTGTGCTGTGTGTATCTCCACAATCACAGAGGCACAGCAAGGCCAGCCACTCTCCTGCTCCCTGTTCCCCTATCCTTCCTCTTCCTCCAGGCTCCATTCACACATACAGTAAGCACTAAAAAAAAAAACCAACAACAATGCATTGCAAGCAAAGTGCAATGTTCAGACTATTGCGGAGGCTGCGCAGTGCAAAACTGCGCATCCCGCAAAATAATCCAAGTGCGATTTTATTGGCAGATTCCACACATACCGGCTATAGTAATAGCTGCAAACGGGCGGAATCCGCATGTATGTTAACGTTTACACCACCACTCTGTGTAAATGGAGCCTTTTCCAAGCTAGTAGATGGACAGCTGCTGGAGAATGCTCTATCCCTTGTGATCTTGTACTGGACAGGAAGTTCAGGGAAGCTGAGCCGTTTGGATGCATGATGACTGTAAGTGCTTGGGAAGAAATGGCCAATGTATATTTGTTTGATCTGGATTAATTATTGAAAAAAAAAGTTACTGAGTTTAATGTTACTTTACCTGAACAAACTGGATATAGAAGCTGATTGGTTGCCATAGGCAACTGCTCCAGTTTCTGTCTGTTCTAGTTGTGATAAATCCCTCACTGTATTTTCTCAAAGATTCACAGCATACTTGGCTTTATGTGAATGGCTGAGGTGTCGCTGGAAAGTTTTTACGTTATGGTCTGTGTGTGGGGTTTCCTGTAGACCTCAATGTCCAGTTAACCCCCTCCATGACATTATTGTTATTCTGTGCATCCTCCCGCATAAAAGTTGATGTTTTCATCCACTGAGTTTATGTGTTCACTAAAAGCTTGTGTTTCTATTTCTAACTGGTGTGCCAGAGACCAGACACTTGGATGTCAGATGAAAGAGCTATAACCAACGGTTGAATGAAATGGTCAATGTAGAGTGACAACTGTTGCTGGAAATGATTGTACATCCTGGGGGGTTCTGGCTATTTTTGTGGCTCTTTGGAAGGTGATAGAAATAAGGGGTATTTAGAATGCCTTCTTGTAGAGCCTGATCCATCAGAATTTTGAGTTGTTCCAAGAATTCCATTAAGGGGTCAGAGGACAGGTTAATGTAAGTAAAGTTGTCAGATAAATTAAAAGTTAAAGGGGCAGTCCAGATTTCCAGCACTCGAAAGGGGGTATGATCTTGAGGG
This sequence comes from Nanorana parkeri, assembly GCF_000935625.1. Classification (NCBI taxonomy): domain Eukaryota; kingdom Metazoa; phylum Chordata; class Amphibia; order Anura; family Dicroglossidae; genus Nanorana; species Nanorana parkeri. The sequence goes on from NW_017306502.1 coordinate 857,865, forward strand.
AGTAAAAAAAGGAGAGGGGTTGTGAGTAGAGGGTGGTATTGGTGTGCAGCTTCCTGATTGTACGGACCGGGGTGTCCAGGATGTGTGACCTTTTCTCCTTTTTTGTTCTAGAGTTGTCAGATAGGAGTCTGTAGGCTTCATTAGTATAGTCTTCCCTATTTAGAATGACCATTCCACCTCCGTGGTCTGCCTGTTTTATGATGATCTTATTGTTTTAAGATAGATCTTTGAGCGCTTTTTTCTCCTTGGGGCCACGATTGTAAAGTTTCTTAAAGCAGAACATTAAACAGAGCATCAAAAAAAAAATATCATGAGGATCCCTCCATCTGTGTCATCTAGTGCTACCAAATACGAGTCTTCAGGTGGTGCTATCTCTGTATAATCGGATAATTACATTTCGTTTTTGATGTGGTAGTGCCTTTGGAGGGTCAGATTATAAACAGATTTAGGTAATTAAGGTGCGTTTACTTGGGGGCCTAAATCTAATTTTGCAATATGTTGCCATTTTGCTTGCTGGAAGCCCCGTGGGATAGAATCGAGTGCTTTTGTACGTAGGATTTCTATAAAGTTTTCTCCTCTTTAATTTTGATCTGTTTGTAACGTGTAACTGCCTTATGTAACATCTATATTTAAATACATGCACTGGGAATACTTTTTCCTTTATATTAAATCATTTATTTATTAAGTTTCTGCCTTTGTCTGGTATAAGAACCACATATGTTCCTTAGGAGATTCATTTAATAACTCTATATCTTATATGCTTTTGGCTAAGTTTAAGCTTTGGGGGGCCTTATAAGTTACTCGGGGGACTACCTACTAAATTTAGAATTGAATGTTTAACCAGGTTTGGTGGCAGCATTCTTTAGATTAAAAGAAGTTGGTGGTGTGTGAGTGGGACCTTTTAATCTTTATTTCCCGGTCTAGTGAAGACAGATAGTGATTTTTTTTCAACCCTCTTACCACCAAAATAAGTCATGTGCCTGCTAGGAGCAATGTGCATTTGTGACAGCAGCCATGTGATTGTCCAGCAGCGGGTCCTTCTCCTCTCCGTTTACTTCCTGCTGCGGAATTTCTTCTGGGTGTCCACATCAAGCCTTTGTATCATGGACAATTCCCATTGGCTGTCCACGGAGGGGCCCTTTCAGGACCCAGAAGACTTCTGACGTCGGCTTGAGGGGTTACTGTGCAGAGCTGGATTAGCAGTCCTCTCCAGAGGAAATAACAGCATCAGTGAGGAACATGGATAGGGGGAATCAGGTGAGTATAATGTACTTCACCAGGGAAGATAAAACACCTGGCAGGATAGGTGGGGGGGGGGGG
>NW_017306502.1:859230-864586 GCF_000935625.1 Nanorana parkeri
GGAAAAACACCTGGAAGGAATGGAGGGGGGGGGGGGATTTTTAAGTGGAGTTAAGCGTAAAGTTAGGCACAGTAATCATAAGTTAATGTAACATACACAAGCCTCGATTTCTGTCCAATTAGGTTGGTTTTAGACATTAGTTTTATTACTTATAGTGAAATGTCGAATGTTCCACTCTCACTGGTTTAGACACTCGTTTTAGTACATATAGCGGAATGCTAAATGTTCCCCTATCTCACTGGTTAAGACGTGTTTTAGTGGAATGTCGGATACATTCATTTTAGGGATCACAGTGACACTTGGGGAACAAAGTCTGAACCATTCGTTTTAGGCATTACATTCCTTCTAGGGATCAGAGTGACCCCTTAGGAGCAAAGTCTGATACATTTGTTTTAGGGATTACATTATTTCTAGGGATCAGAGTGACATCTTAGGAGCAAAGTCTGGCACATTAGTTTTAGGGCCTGAGATCAGGTCCTGATCAGGTCCTGATCAGCAGACGTGGAGCTGCTGATGCATTGCGTTTTTGGCTGCGTTTTGGCCGCGTTTTGGATGCGTTCCAGCAAAAAAAAAAAATAATTTTTTTTTTTGCTGGAGTGGGGCTGTTAGTATGTTAGCTGCAGCGCAGTGCATTTTTGATGCGTTTTTGACGCGTTTGCGTATCCGTTCCGTTTCCGGACCTGACAAAATGTGACATGCAGTATTTTTTCTGTCGTAAGCTGAACGGACTGCGCACGTGAGAACTGGAGCCCATAAAACACATAGGGATACATTGGGATGCATTTTGAGTGCAGCAGCGTACGGAGCCGGTCAGCACATAAAACGGACGTCGTGTGAACAGGCCCTTAGGGATCCCAGTGACACCTGGGGAACAAAGTCTGATACATTCTTTGTAGAGATGACATTCGTTTTAGGGATCCCAGTGACACCTGGGGATCAGAGTCTGATACATTCTTTGTAGAGATGACATTCGTTTTAGGGATCCCAGTGACACCTGGGGATCAAAGTCTGATACATTCTTTGTAGAGATGACATTCGTTTTAGGGATCCCAGTGACACCTGGGGATCAGAGTCTGATACATTCTTTGTAGAGATGACATTTGTTTTAGTGATCTCAGTGACACTTGGTGAACAAAGTCTGATACATTCTTTGTGGAGATGACATTCATTCTAGGGATCCCAGTGACACGTGGGGAACAATTCATTCTGAGGATCACAATGACACCTAGTGACCAAAGTAATGTGTAGCAGTTAGAAAAAATGTGAATAGGGAGTGAGGAGTGCGGTTGCTTTTATATATTAGTAATGATGGTGATGTTGCATACCTTGCTCCTTAGGAAGTCTTTGGTAACATCTAGGGAGGGGGTTTGCTGATTTACTATGCTTTGTGTATAGACATGTGATAAATAGCACCTCGCGCCAAACCCTGTGTAGCTGCAAGCCCCTTAGGGCTGAGTCTCGCAGACGTGGATTGGAGATTGCATGGTCGGCAGCACAGCTCCTGTTTGATCTGTTTTTGCACCCAGAGAACAAGGAGAGGTGTCGAGCATACATTTTATTTGAAGTTTTATGTCTATTAATTTTTTTCATGTGAGTCGTTTTTTAAATAAAGGAGATTTTTAATTTTGCGGTTTTACGCTATGGGCTGTTTTAATATTTTATTGGATATGGTCGTGATGACATGCTGATGTCATTTTCTGTGCAGCGATTGTGGAGAGATGGCCTTTGCATGAGATCGATTGGAGACCCATTAAAGCGATTTTAGACCCGTTCAGGTCTATTTATAAGGTGAGCGGCCCACTGAGAGGGGGAGCACCTGGGTGATAATTGGAGTTGACGCATGGACTTTGCATAAAGGACTTTCACAGTGGAAGGATAAAGAGTGTGGTGCACTAGGGACAAATCCTGAGCACTATATACGTGTGATTCCACATATGTGTATATTTGAACACGTAATATTAGATTTAACTTTTCCTAGGATTATTATTTATAAGAAGATTCATTGTGAACACTTTTTTGATTGCGTGTATTATTTAAGCACACATTTAATATAGAGATTTGTTTATGTATTGTTCTAGATGAAGCGCAGCACATTCATTATAATTTGTGTATAGACACTCCACAGTCACTAATGTCGGACTTAGAGCGGTATTAGCACTGTTTGTCTGTATGCATTAGCACCGTTTAGTGTGCTGTGACAGCACTTTCGGCGTGAGCAGATTTTTGTTGGTTTTAATTAGAGGTGCACCGAAATAAAAATTTCAAAAACAAAACCGAAATTTTAAAAAATGTCAGGCCAAAACCGAAAATGTTTTTTTATTTTAACGTTTTTAAATTGTTTATAATATTTTATTTTGATAAACTTTATTTTTTTATATTTTTTATTTATTCATTTTTTATTAGATATTTTTATTTATTACTTTACTTTTAGGGGCTTTGGGGAAATATTGGGGGTCTAAACAGATCCCTGATATTTCCCTTTTAAAATAGAAAAAGAGATTGAGGACACAGTCCTTAATCTCTTTTTCAGCAGCCCCCGTTATAAATGAACAGGAATTCTCTCTACTGAGTGTTCCTGTTTATTCATAACATGAGGACATAGTATGTTTACTATAACCACAAACATGAATGAACAGGAGGTGATGTAGATCACTTCCCATTCATTCATAATTGAGGCTATAGTCAACATACTATATCCTCAATTATCTACAAACACTCAGCGATCACTGAGTGTTTGTACCGCTCTCCATCCTGACAGCGGTCACAGGAAGGTTGAGCGAGCGGAGCTCAGCCTCCTGTGACAGCACTAGCTGTCTTCCCACACACCGCTCTCCTCTGATCTGTGACAGGAGGCTGAGCGGTGTGGAAGGAGAGACACCAGCTGCTCACAGCGCTCTCCTCCCGCAGCGCTCTGCTTCCTGTGACAGTTTCTCTCCTCCCCGCTGGGACACAGAGCAGCGCCCAGCGGGGAGGAGAGAAAGAATGGATGCACCTCTGTATCGGCCAGAAAATGGCACTTTCTGCATTATGCTAAAAGTGCAATTTTCGGCCGATATGTTTCAGCGGCCGTTATATTGGTGCATCCCTAGTTTTAATGTTCGATAAGAGTTTTAAATGGTTTTATGCAATGGCAGCTTTTTTCTTCAGATGCAATCTTAATTAATGAGGGAGCCTGTACACATAAAAGGTGGATCGTTTGGAAGAGCTGTTTGCCCATGTCTAACAAGCCCCTGTGTGATAGCATTTGGAGGTGACAGGTTCTCTTTATTGAACCTGTCACCTCCAATACAGGAGTTCTAGCGCAGTACAGTGCTGGAACTCCTGTGGCAGCTGAGAGGGAAAGGGCTGCAAGTGCTCTTACTGTTTACACTGAGCAGAGCAGAGAACTCTGGCCGGCAGAGGAGGGGGGGTTAGCACGGACCTACAGTGTTATTACAAGTGATCTTGGTGACATCGTCGAGATCACTTGTAAACGAACAAGCGGGTATCCCGGTCTACATTTGGCCCTGCTTGCCCGAATCAGGGCTAAATGTAGAAAACAACTACCTGCCTGGTGCCTGGAACTGCATGTCCCAGGCGTAGGGAGATTCTACACCCCTGCCGCCCCACTGCTCCCCCCCCCTCCCCAGGCCGGGCCCAGACGGCTTTGTGGGAAATCTGGCCCTGGGGGTTGCAGAATATAGAATAACAGGTGGGGTAGTCTGTGGTTTAGGAACCAGGCATCCAGCGGTCAGTCATAAAGAGAGAGTGTATCAGTGGGAAGAATAGGGAAAAAGAAACACCTCAAGAAGGGACATTCTTTTGAGGACAGTGAAGTGCATACTTTGGACAAAGAGGACAACTGTTTTGCAAGGGGCATTAAAGAGGTCATCTATGTCAGACTGCAACAACCATATCTAAACAGGGGTGGGGGCCTTTAACACCATCCGTCTTCTACATATAATGCTGTTTAACATCTCTACCCCGGCAATTTGACAACAATTTACACCTTCTGCCATGTAAATCAGAGGATTTACACCTACGCAGATATCCTGACACCAGGTGATGGGATTATGTAACTAGAACAGGGTGGTTCCACAACTTTCACAACGCACATCCTGTTCTTGTACAATCAGCATCTATCTTCACAGATAAGGTGCTTGAATTATTATTTACGATTTAACTCCTGAGTTTAGTGTCACTTTAAGTATGTTTAGCATCACATCAATTCTTTCACAAAAATTACAATTGTTTGTTCAGAAGCAGTTTTCTTTTTTTAATTCTCTATTTAAGGTTAAAGAGCACAAGGAGACAGTACAATTACAGGTATGGCAACAAGCATATCTCAGCAGAGTGGAGAAACCGTTCAATAGTTCAGAAAAAGACAAAGTACGCAGTCTCCTGTAAGATCAGAAGGCCTGGTCACTTGGCCTCTCCACCAATTTTTCATATTATTAAACATAACAATAACAGAATACCCATTAAGAAAACATACAAAACTATAAAAAAAATACTAAGAAACAATAAGACAAAACAAAATAAAAAAGGGGGGGAGAGAGAAGGAAGAGGAACAGCAAGAAAGAAACACAAGCAAGGAGAGAACACCATAAGTGGAGACCTAGATAGATGATGAATCACAAAGGAAGTGGGGAGCCCCACACCTCCAACTCTTTTCCCCCTTAACTCACCCATTGGACCCCTGAGTGCCTCGGACTGAGGTATAATCCGAGATCTCAGAAAACCAGAACCACGGGTACCAAGTCATAATAAACTTACGTTGCTTGTCATAGAGTGAGGAGGTTAAGTGCCCAGCTGTTTTAATGAAGTTCAGCTCTAGGTAGGCTTAGGCAAAGTGTTAGCAAAATGTCCTAATACTGTATGCAGGAAATCCTATGTAATGGAAAAGTTTAATTTGAAAAAAATGATCCTTTGTGCTGAGGTTTATGTTTGTCTGTGACACAACCAGTTTTCAGTGTGATGTAGCCATGGACGCGCTTTGCAAAGGCGCACTGTACGCTCCACATGTTGCCTTCTCAGGTCTCAGATCAGCAATCCGGGAGAGGTGGTCGTCCTCCAGCCCAACAGCAAGCCAGAGCTGAGGATGTGGTTTCCCCAGCAAAAGAGCTGGCACCAAGGCACAGTGCCACTGGTCTATGCTCAGCACTGTTGTCCACTTCAACTTTCATGGGAGAACAGGCAGCCGGCCTCTCTTCCAGCAGGCGGCTTGGGTGTCCAGGAGAGGAGACCAACTTTACTTTCCGCCTGCGGCAGCATCACTTCCCTGCAGCAGAGTCAAGTCCAGTTGAAAGAGCTTTTGGGTTTATGTTGCAGGTTCAGACCAGCTGGGGGTCTGGGACCTGGTTAGTTTACTTGGGGG
>NW_017306502.1:864603-866841 GCF_000935625.1 Nanorana parkeri
GAATGTGACAGAAGCCTTCATTACTCCGTAATAGAGTTATTTGGAGGGGACTGCAGGCCTGCCTCCCCCCCACCGACTATGGGCCTTGGCTGTGGAGGGGGTTCTATTGATTGGGAGAGGGGCTTGCCATGGTGTTTTGGGCTGTGTGGGACTCTTTATTTACAGTCCATGTGTCAGGAGGACCCCAGAGACCTATTTTCCATTTATGTGGGGGGTACATGGGAAAGCCATTTCCTTATACCCCAGGATCCAGCCCAGGGCCGGTGCTAGGATCCTTGCCTACACAGGCAAGGTGCATTTTTGCGCCCCTTCCCCCTCCCCGACCCCCTGTACCAACAGGGCATTTTGACAAGTACTTGTACTTGTCAAATTGCCCCGATGTTTGCGCTATGGTTTTTTTTTCCACTTACCTTCGGCGCGGGAGAGCAGCTGCGAGTCAGCGCTGGTCCGGTGGATTGCTCAGTCACCCCTTATAAGTCCAGGGTGTGAATTTATCAACACATGAGGGGTTAACTCGGCCCCTGGTTCAATTTATGAGAAACTATTTTCTAGAATCAGGGTGGATACAGATTTCCTGACATCAGCTATTGTTTGTATTCTCTGTTGTAATTAGGTTTAGGTGATAATCCCTCACTTTTTTTAATCACCTCCAGACTGCTAGGTGCCAGGAAGTAATCTATTGTTCTGCTGGAGTGAAAGACCATGTTTGATTGTTTATTTGTTGACGTAATTAAATTTTCTCCTCGGACATGTAATTTCTGCTATAACTGTCTAGGGGGAAGGTTTTCTGTATAAATACTGTGCAATTTGTCAAGTCAATTCTTGGTCCTACGCTAATATGTTCTGCCTGGTTATTAGGGGAGGTTTGGGATGTAATTACTATCTTCTGGTTCCAGAGTGGAGGAAGCTGAATTCTGGCGGAGGTACCCAGTTGGGGTACCATGCGGTCCATCACACTAGAAAATTAGGGACACTGAAACTCAGGAAGTCTGGAATGCAAGGACACTGGAATGTGGGAACACAAGAGTTCAAGGCTACATTAATTGTGGAGTGGAACTTGGGGCTAGGAATTTAACCTATTGCTTAGGGAAATGATGTCCTCTCTACAAAGCTATTATTTTTATTTGAGGTGGTTCCTTTTGCCCAATTCCATAACAGGACTCGTTCGAGATCTCCGAGATCCTAGTCTGATTAAAGTGGTAGCAATTGTGAACCGTGAGGTTGGCATGAGAAGCCCTGTTGTAGAAAGCGCAAAATTAAGTTTCAATTTACATTCCAGGACTGAAAAAAACAAAACACTAGTGTCTCCAAATAGGTGGTCCCTACACCTGGGACTGTTTCAACAGATCTGTCAATGCTGGCAAGCCCTGGATGTGGATTTGATTGCCCTACCGTATCAGCTTCATCTCCAGGGATCTGCTGGCAGACAGAAGGGCCTGGTACTCAGATCTGTTTTGTCTGGTCGCAGATGTCCTGTGACAGTTGCCGCACCGACCAGACCTTAAACCGGACAATCCTACATCCTGCTTCTCACTCATAGGCCCTAACAGCCTGGCTGTTGAAGTCCAGGCTCTGAGAAACCCAGGTCTATCTGAGGTGGTAATTTCCCCTATGGTTCAGGCCCATGAACCACACTCTCACAAGGTTTACCTGGAAGGCTTATTTTAGGTGGTGCGAATCCCTGAGGCTTAAACCCTATACGTTTTCAGTCAGACATGTCCTTAGCTTTCTCCAGTCAGAGGTAGATAAGCATCTTAGAAAATCTAGAGTACCATGAAGTTTTGGCGTTGATTATTCTCTTTCTGTAGCTTCTGGCTAACCAGTACTTGATCCTTACCATCCCTGTGAGGTCTATCTTTGAGGAATTTCAACGTTGTCCTTTAGGTTCTCCAGAAGTCTCATTTCTTATCAGAGAAGTTCCCTTGCTGAATTCGTTACAGAAGGTGGCCTTTCTATTGGTCATCACATAAGCTAGGAGAGTTTTGCAACTGGCAGCCTTGTCCTCCTAAAGCTCCATTCCTTATTCTTCACAAGAAAAAAGTAGTTTTGAGACCTAAGCCATCCTTCTTGCCTAAGGTCCTGTCTGCTTCATACCTGAATGTACATTGTGCTTCCGTCCCTTTTGTCGCATCCCCTGGTGAAGTGGAGTGCAGCTAAATGGTGGTAAGGGAGCCCGGCAGAATGGTGAGAGGGTAGTTTGTGGAGTAGTGAGGGGGGTCTTCAGAGTGGTGAGGGAGG
>NW_017306502.1:866938-889349 GCF_000935625.1 Nanorana parkeri
GAGTGAGGAGGGGGGCAGTGGCAGAGTGGAGGGGGAGGTAAGGTAGAGTGGTGAGGCACACTCACAACTTTGTCAGCTTGCCCTTCACAACATCAGCAGAAATCTTATATGCCCATGGTCACAACTTAAGCTAGGCGATGCATCAGAATCCAAAACATCTACTTTTTTTTGTTTCCTATCTGCAGCACCAGAGCATGTCTCCCTTTAACCACTGTGTGTGCATAACCACTACGACAGCAATATAACGGCTGCACATATTGGGTGCTCAGGATGAAGTTTCACTCCCGCACTCGCGAAAGGCAGACAGCAATATGGCAGCCATATCCCGCACATACACGTAACGAGTGGCCCATACTGTCACTACGTTGCAGTGCGCAGTACATCGGTGCTATGTTTCATTCCAGTATGGTGACGATATCCTGCACATTACGGTTGTGACAGAGGAAAGTGGCCACTTCTGCGCATGTGAGGAAAACTCCATCCTGCATTTTCAATGTGTATGTTTTTTTTTGCAAATGGATGCCCAGACACTGCATGCTACTGCATAGTTTTTGGGAAATGAAGAAACACAGAAAAACTGTGACACATATAGGCAAACATCATTTTGTGCGACAAATCTGCCATGTTGATAAATGGAACCCGATTCTATCTTGCCGAGATCGAGGGGGAAAACTTCTTTTACATAAAATTTTTACTTTAAACTAAGCAATTGATTATCCTATATATTTATTATAAACATGCATTATGATTTTCAAACGGAAATAAAGGGGGAAAGAAAAACGCCATTTTCCCTTTTGTATTCTCATCTTAATATAACTATAGGATTCAGGGGTGTAACTAGAAATCACAGGGCCACATAGTAAAAGTACCTACCTCCAGAACACGTTCCCGTGCCTGCGCCATCTCCTTTACTTCAGCTCTGCTCCTGCTGGCCTTGATGTCAGAGCTGAAGAGATCATTTCACCCCTCATTGCTGTAGAGCCCACCATAGACCTCACACAGCCCACCAGAGACCCTGCATAGCCCACCTTACACCCTGCACAGCCCACCTGAGACCCCACCTGGGACCCAGCACATACCAGAGACCCTGCAGAGCCCACCTGAAACCCCTCACAGCCCACCTAGGACCCCACAGAGCCCACCTGAGACCTTGCACATACCAGAGAACCCACACCGCACACCTGAGAGTGACCCTGTACAGCCCACCTGAGACCCTGCAGAGCCAACCATAGACCCCGCACAACCCACCTGAGACCCCGCACAACCCACCGTGGACCTTGCAGAGCCCACTGGAGACCCCGCACATTCCAGAGGCCCTGCATAGCCCACCTGGGAGTGACCCCATAGAGCCCAGCAAAAGACCCTGCAAAGCCCACCATGGACCCCGCAGAGCCCACCATAGACCCTGTACAGCTCACCTGAGGCCCAGCACATACCAGAGACCCCACCTGAGAGTAACCCTGCAGAGCCCACCTAAGACCCTGAAGAGCCCCCCACAGACCCCACCATAGACTCTGCAGAGCCCACCTGAGAGTGACCCTGCAGAGCTCACCATAGGTTCTGCAGAGCCCATCTGAGACTCTCTATGGTGGGTTCTGCAGGGTATCAGGGGGGCTGGTCGGAGTCCCTTTCCCTGCACACGCAGCTCCTCTTACCTGTAAGCCCTGAGCCACATGCTCTATTTGAATGGGGCACAGATGGAAAAAAACTAACAGGAAACCATTTCCTACTCTATCCAAAACTAAAAGAGAATGTTGGCTTTAGATATACCTTAAGAGCCATAGTGTTGCACACCACTGTACAAAAATAGAAAAAATACATGAGAATGTAACAGTTACAGGACAAACAAATACATGATAAAACTGATTGATAGTAAATAGGGCCATGCAAGAGCTTACAGTTTAAAAGTAAGGGGGATCAAACAGAAAGTAAAAAAGGCTTATAAGTTAGCAGCAGTACCTGTATGTGCACTGTAGTTTCTTGCCTGAATGTAGAGAAGTTCTTGAATAGATAGATGAATGTAGCAGCTGTGAACTCAGATCATAGGCTAGTTTGAAGAAGTGAGTTGAGAAACCATTTCATTTAAAGACTTGGAGGAGAGCAGCTCATGTCATGAGGCAAGACACTGCACAGCAGGGTCTCAGCATGGGAAAATTCCTAGATACCTTAGTGAGAAAAGGTGATTAGAAAAAAAAAGTAATTCCTGTCACTTATAAGGATTCTAAATAGAGAAGTGTTTAAAAATAGGTGAGCTTATGTATAAATGCATAAAATTAATAGTAAAAGCCGCGCTGTGTGAATGAAACTGCAAAAGTGTCAGATATACATGTGAAACTCGAAAAATTAGAATATCGTGCAAAGTTCATTTATTTCACTAATGCAACTTAAAAGGTGAAACTAATATATGAGATAGACTCATTACATGCAAAGCAAGATAATTCAAGCCGTGATTTGTCATAATTGTGATGATTATGGCTTACAGCTCATGAAAACCCCAAGAACCCCAAATCCACAACCTCAAAAAAGTAGATTATTACATGCAATCAATAAAACAAGGATTGTACATAGAACAATATCAGACCTCTGAAAAGTACAAGCATGCATATGTACTCAGTACTTGGTTTGGGCCCCTTTTGCAGCACTTACTGCAATTACTTTTGCACGATATTCTAATTATTCGAGTTTCACCTGTAGTAGATACTGACCTAGAAATAATGTGTAACAATGTGTAAAAAAGTGCAAAACAAAGAAGAAACGCATGTATGTAACATGCACCTCAGTGTAAATGCATTGCTACAAAATATCTATAATGAAAAATCAAATACAATAGATGTTAACTGTGAAACAATGTGATGCAATGTGCAAAGAATAACTAGAAAAAAACGCATGTGTATAACATGCACTTCAGTGAAAATAATAAATAGTTAAAAAATGTCCATGATCCTGGATCTTCAATAGTCCATCAGGAAAATAGAAGATAAAACATTGGATGTAAAATAATCTCAGTCTCCTGCTGCAAAGGGAAGTTCTCCCCCAGCATGAGAAGAGATACAGATTTAAAAGGAAGAGCAGCAAAGAGAAGGGAAACAACCATGGATTACAGTAAGGCACACAGATTGGAAGGAACGGCAGCTGCACAGCCAGGAGGACCAGGACCCCCCCTCCTCAGGTGACTGACTATGCTAGTACCAGCCCTGCCAGTCAGGCAGAGATCTTTGTGATCTCTCCACCTGCTCAGTACCGGTGCACGCTCCTGCAGCTTTGGTGTTGCGCTTGCACACCTGGCACACAGTGGCGTCACAAGGGGGGTGCGGCCAGGGGGCGTAACTAGAAATCACAGGGCCCCATAGCAAAATTTTGTATGGGGCCCCGTGATTTCATCCATTACTGTTAACTCTTTATGGCAATGGGTAAGGAGTATTAATATAACCCTGAATTCATTCCTCTGTGAGGGGGGGAATAACTTGGTGCCCCCTTGTTATAAAGAAGGCTTCCAAATTCCACAGTAAATCTCCATAATACCCCCATCTCTTTCTTGGGGCACCGGAGGTGTGGAAGAGACTCTTGTCCCTCAACACGGGGACTAGGGTGCTTTTCAAGGGGGGGAGGTTTTGTCACCTTCCTTCCTTGCAAGGTACACCTCAATGTTGAGCTGGCTGGGCCTGGTACAGGAATGGGGAGTTTGCATGCTAGTTGTGCTTCAATGATTCCTCATTATTACGATTCTCCTCCCATAGACTTTGATGGGGTTCAGAGCTAAGTTTAGGGTTCACAAATCTCACGATGGGTTCGCCAAACTTTTTGCTGACCTCAGGTGGGCTATGCGACACTCAGGTGGGCTGTGCGACACTCAGGTGGGCTGTGCGACTCTCAGGTGGGCTGTGCGACACTTGGGTGGGCTGTGTGACTATCAGGTGGATTGGGCGACTCTCAGGGCTGTCTGGCTATGGTGTCTCACTAGGGGTCCAAAGGTGGGCAGCACGGTTTCAGGGAGAGGTTCCCGGCAAGCGGCCGCATCTGCCCGAAACCCAGGTCTTCCTCTGAGCTGCAGGCACCTGTAAACAGGCACAGGCTGCCTGCAGCTCAGAGCAATATCCAGTTTCAGGCAGATGCGGCTGCCCAAGAACACGCTTGCCGCGGACCTCGGCAGCAGCATCTGTCAGAACATTTAAAGTGCTGGTGTTGGCACTGAGTGTCTTATGTCCGGGTGCCCACTGGCTGGACACACACGGACACAAGACTCCAAAACCGGACTGTCCGGGAGAAAACCGGACGAGTGGCAACCCTAACTCAAACTGGGAAAGAAAGAGTCAACACTCTTTGCCAAAACAGACTAATTCTTTGCACATTACTGTGCATCACGCCTCTACTCTAAACGAGCTTAGATTTGTAGACATAATGACCTTATTAATGTGTGACGTCTCCTTCATTGTTGAATTACAAGTTGCAGATGGTAGCTAGTTATATTTACCTGCAGTAAAAAATAAATAAGTCAGACCACCAACCTGAGTGTGATATCTGGCGGGTGTCCCTGAATCAAAATCCTTTGGCAAGTAAAAAGCTGTACCTGTATAGTTATTCTGTGTATTTAGCTGCTTGTCTGGAATTCAATTAGGTTAATTTAAGTGGAATAATGGTGTTTTTTTTTATCAGGCAGGCATGTATTAAAAAAATTACATTAAAATGTTGTTATCCTCTGGACCTCTGGTCCGCTTTTGAAAATCCTATTTGCCTGGCTGGGTCACAGAGCCAGAACAGTCAATGGGTTTCAACAAAGTGTCAGAATTCCATATATCTATATCTGTTCCGTGTAGGAGACGCAGAAGACAAAGCATCAGATGACAGCCAGGGGACTAACATTCTCAAAGCAAAGGTTAGCAGTGGCAGCCCTCATACTATGCCCATGAAAGAGTCACTTTAAGAAAGAAAGCACATTGCTCTCAAACATATAAACATAATATAGGTGTCTGTTATATTCCTCCATATATATTAAAACCGCCCAAAGCATGTTGTAGGCAGAGCTTTAAAGAAAATCACAAACTTCCCCACACTGCAAGGGTCAAGTGCTTGTTTTGTCTAGCAGATTTAGGGTGGCCATACACTGTGTGGATTTTGGCCTGCTCCTCAAGAAATTCGCTCAGTGTCAGCACCCTTTCCGTCGGCATCCCTCGATCAGCTGATCAGCTGATCGAAGGAGCCGGTCGTAAAATCTTCGAACGAACAAAGCCGGCAGCCAGCTCTGTTCAGTTATTCTGACCGGCAGACCCTGTCAGAGTACAAAAGGAACAGCAGAGATTCCTTGTAGCTTTGTTGGAGGAAACGGCTCTATTTGTTTTGTTCAGCCCGCAGGTTGAACAAGAAAAATAGAGCAGTGTATGGCCAGCTTTACTTACCTGATCCCAGCTCCTGCAATGGTCAGCGTTCACCTCTCCCCCCTCCAGCTGTCCCCTGGCATCCTCATGTCTAATGCAGGTCAAAGGAATTGCATAAAACATGATGTCATCATGATGACGGAGCGCCGGAGCCCAGGGCAGAAGAGGCTGCGGGGACTGGTCTAGCCGGTGGGACCAGGTAAGTAAATCTGCTTTATCTGAGCCCCTAGAAAAAATGAGCACTTAACCCTTGCAGCGCGGGGGTAAGTTTGTGATTTTTTTTTCTTTCATTTTATATACTTACCTTGAACAGGACATTTTTAGTAAATGTATAAATTATTTTTCTAACTGCCAGACGCAACAGAAAATTTTGCTGAAGCTCCTATAACGTCAATAGATGGTGCTGTCGTACAATTCATTGCAACAGAAAAAGCCTTGCATGGAAAATGTGCTTAGCTGGGGAAGATGAAATTGGAATGTAGTCATTAATCCTTCTAGTTAGCAAGTGGGAAATGATAGAATGTGTCAAACCGGCCTGAGAGGAGATCTTGTATTTTCTATGGAAATCTTAAATAAGGAGATTTTCCTTGACCTCTGGGGGGCACTGTGTCATAGGGAATAGGCGAACGTGAGCAGGCATTGTACTCGATTACATTGAAATTGAATGCTCCTGACCAATTTTGGATTAGGATTCTTAATTTGCCGATACCCAACAATTTGTGTTATGGCTGTTATTCACGAGAGCACATCAATAATATTTTCAGATTGTTTAGGCTGCGTCAGACATTGAAACCACGATTTCTGTAACAGCAAAATAGAACGTAGAAAAAAAAAAAGCAAAAGCTGCAATTAAAGGTCACTCATTTTGCGTTTCGACAAATACAAAATTTTCTGCGCTACATCAATTCAGCTGATGAAATTTGTTTTTCAGATTTGGAATTTCATTAGAGCAGTTTTAAATTTTTTTTTTTATAATGATAAAAACATAATTATCTGTAATGCTTCACTGCGAAGGAATAAATGAGATACATTTCCGACGTATAGGCATATAGCTTAGTATTTCTTTATTCATATAGCGCTCTCATATGCGGTGCAGAGAATGGAGTACCATCCACATCCGTTACTGCTGCAGAGAAACTTGCAATCTAATATTTGTGCCACAGCCGCAGCTGCACGGATAGATAACATTTCTGTTATTTGTCAGTTTGTGGGAGGAAATGGAACCATCCAGAGGAAACCCACGCAAACACAGGTTGACTATAAACGCCATGCGGGTAGCGTGCGAGAATTAAACTCAAGACAACAGTGCGGCGTGGCGATCATTATTAAAACAACTTTGTATTGTGTATGTCATATGTGAATAATTTACACTTCTGCCTTCTGTTTGGCAGAGCCTTCAGCAAAAAGATTTGTGATTTATGTCCGTCGAACCCTGGCATTCTCAAAGCACAGAAATATGGAAGTCTCCGACTCAGTCTCTCCGCGGATATGTTCAGGTACGCAACGAGTTAACTGTAGTCAGAGGGAAGGCGTCTTTGTCGTGCAGTCTAACAGTTCCTTTGATACGCCGCCGCCGCCGCCTCTGTGAGTGATCAGCGTTGGAGGGGGCAGAGGAGGTGCAATTAATGTGACACATCTGATGATGTTGGATTAGTCCGGAGTGCTATTGAGATTCTCCGCTATGGCTTACCAACGGTGTCCTATCTCGATATTTAAATCAGAGCGGCTGACACTACTTAACTGCTTTTTAGCAGCATCGCTCCTCTAAGGCTAAGCAGCACATTGCCTTGTTGGCCACTCTTACAGCAGAAGGATTAATCACAATATGCTCTCTGCCTGAATGCTTGCTTTTGAGGGTAGCGGTAATTCATAAATTTGTGCATAGCGCAAAAGGATGGGCATCACATTCTGCCATGTCGTTTGTTTCAAAGACATCGCTCAGCTTGTTCCAAGAAAGACGACGGCATAATGCATGCTAGGCTTGTCTGGAATCTAATTACATGGTTCAGTCTGTTTGGTTGTCTGTAGATAAAAGTGTCCTTCTTTTTTTTTTTTTTTTAAATGACTTCAAACATGTGTCCTACATTTCATAAAGTTGCAAAACAGTCTGATAGTGCGGTGTATAAGGAATGTAATAAGTTGAAGATGGGGAGATGTTAAAGTGTCCTGTCCTCACCGCGTAGACATACATGGATTTATTTATACGGTCATCTAAAGATGTGCCTAGAAGTCTCTTGTTACCTGCCCTTTACTCCCATCACAGTGCAGCAGCAGCGGTCATCACTTTTTCAAAGGTCATTTACTCTCACAACTGAAATCTCTGGTCTGGGAAGGCACTAGTTGAGTCAGCTGCAAGATTTTCATATCGCTGAGACACTTCATTGGTAGTGTTTTCTGTGGAACTTTGACTCATCCCTCTCTTACAAGACCATAAAGAAAGTGGATTCTTCAGCCTTTCTCTTCTTTATTGTGTCAAATCTACTGTAGGAGCATGATACCATCATTTGGCTTTGTACTGGCGGCGGCACGTTTGGTGTGGATGTCTTGCCATTGGAGTTTGTAAGAGATACAAGTAGTCGCTATGTAGTTTTTACTCAATGCAATTATTTTGAAGCAGAAAAAGCGAAGCGAAAAACCGAAACCGAAATTAAAAAAATTGTCAGGCCGAAACCGAAAGTGTTTTTATTTTAATTTTTTCAAATTTTTCAAATATTTTATTTCTATTTATTTTTTATAAACTTTTTAATTTTTTTATATTTATTTTTATTCATTCATTTTTTATTAAATATTTTTATTTTTTACTTTACTTTTAGGGGCTCCGGGGGAAATATCAGGGGTTTAAACAGACTCCTAATATTTCTCTTTTAAAATAGAAAAAGAGACTGAGAAGACAGAGTCTTCCATCTCTTTTTCTGTATCTCCTGTTATCAATGAACAGGAATCCTCTATGAGTGTTCCTGTTCATTGATAACATAGTATCATAACTATAACCACAATTATGAATGAACAGGAGGTGATGTAGATCACTCCCATTCATTCATAACTGAGGATATGTGTCCTCAATTATTTACAAACACTCAGCCATCACTAATAGCTGAGTGTTTGTACCTCTCTCCTTCCTGACAAGCTGTCACAGGAGGCTGAGCGATCGGAGCAGGGAGAAGCCCAGCCTCCTGTGACAGCCCGGGCTGTCTCCGCCCCCACACCGCTCTGCCGGACTGTGACAGGCGGAAGAGCGGTGTGGGAGGAGAGACACCGGCTGCTCACAGCGCTTTTCTCCCGCAGCGCTCGGCCGGCTGTCACTCTTTCTCTCCTCCCTGCTGGGACACAGAGCAGCGCCCAGCGGGGAGGAAAGAAAGCAGGGATTTGCCAATGTATCGGCATTTAGCCAAAAGTGCCATATTCGGCCGTTATGTTTCGGCGGCCGATATATCGGTACATCCCTAGTATTAACCCTTGCAGCGGGGCTATCCCTGAACTGCAAGGGTTAAGTGCTTATTTTAGCCCAGGGACAAAAATAGAAAAGTTACACTCAACCAAACCTCCGTGCCTGCTTGCTCTTAAACCAGTACTTCGAGCCTCTCTCCCCTTCTGCTGCAGCCCTCTAAGGTCCCATCAGTCATCAAGTCTTATACACTGTTTATAGGACATGAGGACACAGATATGAGGACACAGAGGGACATATCACTGCTGCAGTGTAGGAGGAGGCAGGCTGGAGGGACCAGTTTATGAGCAAGCTGACTCAGAGGATTGGGTGAGTATAACTTTATTTTTTAACCTAGGCAAAAAATGAGCTTTTAACCCTTGCAGTACGGTGTAGCCCAACTGCAAGGTTAATTTTTTTTTTCAATAAAACGATTACATTTTCAATTTATTTTCTCACAACACATTGCAATAACCTGTTCATCATCCAATATTTAAGTCATAAAGCATGTTCAAAAGCGTGTTAGAATCATACAGCATATCGTATCTATAAGGTCAAACCCCTCATTTAGTCGGATCGCTGTCACCTGCTATTCCCTATGTATAGTGACATTCTGCGATCCTAGGGATTGGTCACAACTAAGTTGTGAAAACCATATTTCACTCCGAAACAAGATGGAGAACCCCCAAGGCATTCAACAGATTCTCTCTTAAGTACCATCTAGTGTGTCTAAAAGGCTTCATAATCTGTGAGATTTCTGCCACAGGGAGAGATTTACCAATGAAGTGTCTCCATCCTCGGGGGAAAAAAAATTTGTGCGGGTGTCCTTGTGCAACTCCGCGTCAATCTTCTCCATGCATAGCAATGATTTCAGTTCACTTACGATATCCGAGATCGCTGGGGCGGTGGACGCATTCCAATGCCGCATGAGACATCTCCTGGCAATAAGGAGACAGATATGCATCCAGTCCAAGCCTTTGTAGGTGTGGGCATTCCGTGAACTTGTGGGGATATCAAAGAATCCAAACAGACAGAGCGCATAGTCAAGATCAGGTTGCCATGACAGAATTGAGTATATATAGGATGGCACTTGGCACCAAAAAAAACTTGAAATCTGTGGACAACTGGACATGTCCACAGTCAGTGGCGTAAAGTTGGACGTTGACAACAGTGGCGGACCTAAGGAACAAAGGGCCCTGGTGCAAGATTTTTTTTGGCCCCCCCCAAAAAAACCCACAAACACATCGTTCTTCTCCCACAGCGCTCGGCCGGCTGTCACACTTTCTCTCCACCCCGCTGGGACACAGAGCAGCGCCCAGCGGGGAGGAAAGAAAGCAGGGATGTGCCGCTGTATCGGCAGAAAAATGGCACGTTCGGCATTTAGCCAAAAGTGCCCTTTTTGGCCGATATGTTTTGGCGTCCGATATATCGGTGCATCCCTAATATTTACAGCAATGGAGAATGGCACAGACTATAGAGAACTACACATCCCAACAATACTTTATATAACAATGGCATTTCTGTATACAGTACTACCCCCCAGTCACATCTCCGCAGCCCCCCTGGTTGATGTGTAGTTATGCCAACATTGTGTCAGATCTCAATATTTCCATGTACAAATACCTTGTTCAAATATAGAATTGTTTGCGTGTGCATGCTAGTTCTGGGTTAGTATCTCCAAGTATGGACCACCGATTCAGTATGGCAGCCAGTATAATAGCAGTCAGGAAATGCAGCTCCATATTTCTTTAGTACAAGCAGTGGCGTATTGTGGTTTTGTGCTGCCCTAGGCAGGACTAAACTCGAGCACCCCCACTAATCTAAATTTGCCCAATCCTTCTATCTTTTTTTGCTTTTCTTTAATCTCTATAAAATCAATAAAAATCACAGTTGTCCCCCACAGCATTTTTATTGGACAGCTGGACCAATGGTGCTTATCCATTGGTCCAACCGTCTATACTAGCTCAATGCCTCTGTATCCCACCTCAGCACAGTCTGTTATATAACACCTTCCCCTCACCAAGCCCCCTCACTAAACCCACACATTCTCCTGTACACTCCTCTCATTAGTGTGCATTATGTTCTCTTCTACACCCCCAGATCTCTTATAAAACTTCTCTATCCCCCTACAGCTACAAAGGGATCCCAGAACACCCCACGATTTCCCTCTGTTGACACCCCGCCCCTCACAAGTCCCCTTATTTCTCCCAGTGGACATGTAACCCCACCACCACCACTAGATGCCAGATCTACCCACCTGCTTGTCAGGGGTCTTTCCCAGGTATCTGCTCCCTCTGTGTACTGTATGCCTGAGATCTTCTCCAACTGTGGATCCGTGAATCTGCGCTCCTCCATCAGCCCTGCTGAGCTCCAAACGATGGATGTGGCTGCATCTGGATGAAAGATCCTAGAGCAGGACACGTGACCAGCACAAACATTCTCCCACTGATGACGATACATTGTAACCACTAGGCACATTCCATCCAATCGCAGAGTTATGTGCAAGTGACAAAGGGATGCGGGAGATCGGGGATCACCATACACATGACGGGGGATGCAGGAGACATACATTTACCCTGACACTTTTTCCCGCCCTCCTGGAAAGTGCCGTCCAAGGCAAATGCCTTGTGGTAGATACACCCCTGAGTACAAGTTTACTTGCTCCTTTTTGAGATAATATATTAAATACAATAAGTGACAATTAATCATGAAAACAAACATTTCATAACTGCTTAAGTATATTACCATGCAAAAATGTGGGTTACAGTTACATAGTTACATAGTATTTGAGGTTGAATTAGGATCTCATTCTAGGAGTACCTGTACCCCTGTATATTACCTGTACCCCTGTATATTATGGTCCCTTAAGAAATCGTCCAAAAGTTTCTTGAACAATTCCACATTATTTGCTGAAATAACCGCCTGTGGCAGTGAGTTCCAGACCCTAACTGATCTTACTGTGAAGAACCCCCTTCGCCCCTTGTGCTGGAATTTTTTTCCCACCAATTTACTCTGACCTTAAGGGCAAAAATTTCAAAGTGACCCTCCCACCCAAAATCTGAAAATTGGCAAATCTGGACAGTGGCAGGGTCGGCTCAGGGTGCAGAAATGTTATCTGCTTTCCAATGACCCTAAGGTTCCATCTTTTGGTCCAAGGGCAACTCAACATGATGATGAACAGGAGGTGTTGTAACATGGTTAAACCAGTGTGAATTAGTGCTAAACATAGTTACATAGTTAGTCAGGTTGAAAAAAGACACCAACCCCCAATTTATGAGGCCACTAATTTAGACTGAAGAGCAGAACTAGGCTGACATACTGACAGCCCAACCCTGCATGTAACACTGCAAAAGCAGCTCTCCCCGTGTAATCACTGGAGTGCCTCTGTTACTTTGACAGCTTGTTTGACTCTTTATTAAGAGAGGTTTCAGTGCTCTTGATGCAGAGCTGATGCCTGTCACACTGACAGCAAGGCTCCAGTGATTCCTCAGCAGGGCTGAGTGTCACTTTCACAGCTTCATCCTGCACAGATGCAGAGGCAAATGAGGCTGCAGCTTGTGCCTTAACTCGCCCATGAGTACAGTAAATCATTAGAGCCTTACATCCTCTGTCAAGTTTTTATTGCTTTCTCTATACCTGTTGGACAGATTTTCTTTTGTCACTTCTGTCTTGGTGACCAACGGGACATTGCCGAGAAGTTGATCTTCCCCTTTTTGAAATGCACTCTTTGAAATCTATCTGCGTTCTAATATGTGAGACCACCAGGGACTGGCGATGATGGCTCTAGTGGCTGTTGACAGATTTCACAAACTAGTTGTAACAAGATTTCCCAACCTGTCAAAGCTTGATTAGTATGTGGAATATCTTGAGAACACTTTCTCTGAGGCTTGGTTCACACCTAAATGTCAGTATTTTAAGGTGTTTTCTCAAGCATTTTTGAGCATTTTATGAGCATTTTACGCATGTCGAAGCATGTTTGTGCAGCATTTTAAAGCATTTTTGCACGTTTTCTGCTTGGGGATTCTGAGTCGTCCAATGAAAAGCAATCTCAGCCGTGATATCATTTCCTGTCCCTGTTTCCTGCTTGTTTTAGGTGTGGTAGTTTGTTGTTGTGTGTGTAGTGTGCTGTAAGGCGAAGATGTCCATGTCGTGCCTTATGGCGGCTCCAGTTACTGCAGTGTTGCTTGTTGAAGAGGAGAGGAGAAAGCAGGGGCAAAGGCATTGGGCAATCCGGTGATCGCCAACGGAGGACTGAGCCAGTTCTGAGCCATGTACACTGAACTCCACATGCACACGACATCCAGTACACACGGATGTCCATAAAATGTGATTTTCAGATGCTCATGCTCCCATAATTTTTAATGTATATGACCTTGCACATGCATTAGCCCTCATTCATATGACTAACAGACGGCCCTTACAGATCCGTGCTGCATGCGCAACCGTATTGGGTATCCCGGGAAGGACAGGTGCCTCGTGTGATTAGTACGCAACAGCCTGTTCTTCTCTATTGGAGTACGCGGCCATACGCTCACCCGAACTGCACGGCCGCGCAGGTGCGGGTGTCCATACTCGTACACTGACAGGATGGATCCTGTCTGAGCAAGGACACTCGCACGGATGTGCAGTTCAGGTGAGCGTGCGGGGGCGTACGACCGCGTACTCCCATAGAGAAGGGCAGGCTGCTGCGTACAAATCACACGTAGCACCTGTCCTTCCTTGGATCGGTCCGATACGGCCGTGCATGCAGCATGGATCTGTATGGGCCGGCTGTTAGTAGTGTGAATGAGGGCTAACTGTGATCCTATCTTGAGTGAGGCACATTCAGGGTGACATTGTCTCTTCTAGTATTCACCAACTAACAGGTTTGTTTTTTCTTTTCCTACAGTTTTAATGAGCTACTGGGGATACTTTTCCAGGTATTTGGTGCATCAGGACACCTTTTTCCAGGATAGTATTCCACCGGTGGAAAGACTTATCACCACCTTGCAGTATGTTTATTTCCTTAAAAAAAAACATTCTGGGCTTTGGTAGAAACTTTAACAAAGTGGGTCCAAAGGCACATATTAAAACAGATTTTAAAAGTATGAAATTGAAGGAAAAGTGCAAAAGGTAAAGGTTCAACATGAACCAGGGCAAATGGCCACATCACAGAAGGTGGTAATGACTCCCCCCTTCCCTTCGTTAGGAAGGGGGAGAAAATTAGTGAAACATTACGAATAGAAAATCATACAACAGTACAGTGCAGATTTACCAGATGTGAAGCTATATAAGTTCCAATACAGGTGAGTGGCCCACTCCAAGGTGAGTAGAGAGGTGTATGAATAGAAGCAGCTACCACGGCACAGATCTAAAACGTAATGCCAGGTGGCCCAGATACTATAAAATCTATCGTATCGATCTTTGTAAGCAGCTACCCAACTCTCCAATTCCAAAAATATCTGTTACTGGCTTATAAAGTTTTTTAATAAAACATGGACCCCACTGTGCAGCAATCCTGTTTGTAATCAACTAAAGGCATCTCATCTTGCCCTTCGGAACACCAACATGATGGACCTAGTCCATCCACGACAATGATATGGCTCTTATATGAGCAATATTTTTTTTAAATTTCTTTGTGGGGCCCTGCCCCCATTACCATTGTTGCTTAGACAAGAATTCTGTATGTGTGTTATAATTAATTGATTAAACATTTTTTTGATTAATCGAACACGAAAATGTTAATCAGTAACAGCCCTAGAAATTACATTTTCTAGTTTATTCACTGGGAGGAAGAGCTTGTGGAAGCCAAGATAGGTGAAGGGAAATGTCTGTGGGTGCACTGCATGCTGGGTGAGGTGGTGCATGTTGTCCTGGGGGGCCACCTGGGAGAATGAAAATGGTATGACAATGGTGGGGGAGGGTGGGGTTGGTATTGGAGTGTGGGCATGGATGATGGTGGAACAGGAGGTGAGGTGGCAGTTCATAACCCTGGCTCTCATTTGCACCTAGTAGCATTGTGGAACAGGAGTTCCGGTGAATCTTTTATTTTGTTGGCCATATCAGACATAAAATCCATAAGCCTGTCCAGCCTCTCGTGGCCCTCCTCCAAGTTCAACTGCAAACAGGCCCTGGGTGTCGTGTCTCTGTGGTCAATAATTCTGGACACTTGAGGAGGTGCTTGGGCTGTCCACCGGTTCTTGGGTGGGTGGCTCCTCCTCTTCTGCTGCAGCTTCCCAGCTACTTCCAGTGCTGAAAATAATAACATACCTATTAGATAATGTGTATTTCACACTTGCAAACAGGGCTGACCTGTGGATTGCAAAGGCAAGAACCAGCGATTTTTTTTTTTTGCTGCTGCAATGACAGCTGTGTGCAGATAGCTCACTCCAATTATCCCATGCAAAAAGACTGACTGTGGCCACAGTTGTTTAATGCCTGTTTGGATGTATTTGGACATCAATTTGCAGCAATTTTTAGGGAGACGTGATCTTCCGTAAAAAGTGATCTGTTTGTGTCTATTGAAGATCATGTGTTCCTAAACACAGTGCATGTCTGAACAGGGGCGTCCCGAGGCTGGGTGACGCCCGGAGTGGAGAGCTAGTGACACCCCGTTGTGACATCATCGCTCATGCGCTTGACGTTGCCGCACATGCGCGCGAACGTGATCGCGCATGCGCGGTCATCTTATTGACGTCTGCCGGTGGCCATCTTGGTGATGGACGTCGGCAGAGAGAGGAGGGGACGTTCACCCAGCGGGATGAGGTATGCCGCCAGGTCCCCTCCTCTCTCCTGACACTGTTGGGCTCTCGGTCCGTGACGGAGTGACCGCCTTTTCATAGGGGGTCATTTTAGTCAGTCATTTTGGTGTCCCCCCTCCAATGGTAGCACCCGGGTGCAGGCCGCAGCCCCTGCACCCCCTTTGTGATGCCACTGTGTCTGAACACATTCGAACAAGTTGGAAAACCTGCTGCCGCTGTCATTAGCAGTTCACACACCAGTCATTGTCCACACAAGAAACCATTGGTTCTTGCCAACTAAACTCCTAAGTCAGTCCCATTCGCAACTGTGCATGAGCCTCAAGTTATTATGAAAATAAAAATATTGCTTACAGATGCTAACTTACTAACGCATTTCAAGAATGGGGAGCAGAAACTCCATCTTTTTGGCATGGATATATTCCACAGGATGATTCTTATGTTCTTCTAGCTGTTGTAGTTAAACTGTAGCTGCAGGATATCTGTCATGAGAGAACTAAGGAGGATACCATTACTGGCTTCATTTTTTTAGTATGTTAGTTCCATGTCTGTCATGCTGGTGGACTTTATTTCCTTTTGAGTCATTGATCTGGAAACATTTTTAGAGATAAAAAATTCTTACACTTTTCTGGCACTCATTGTTCCAGGTGTGACTCAAAAATATAGAAGCCAGTCGCCAGATATAGCCAGGCAACTAGCATGTTCAGGGGGAGACCAGCAATGGCAAACCACGTACTTGTCTGGTGACTGGTGTATTTTGATGTACTAGTGACTGTTCACCTGCAAATAAGCACATTAATTACATCTACATTTTTAGTATTTGTTCTAAATCACTAAACATGAATAATGTGTGACTTTCAAGAGCAAACTCAAAGAATCGCATTTCTTGCGGAGACCTATGAAGCTGAGTCACAGAACACAGATGGATAGGGAGTTAATTGAATCAGCATGATGCTGAGCTCCACCCTCCAATTATATTTAAAGGCCTGGTGATAGACTCACAGAGGGATTTTCAAAGCAAAAAAACCCCTGCGTCAGTGTTCAGAAAAGGAGCTGTGTTAGGGCAGGTTTTTAAAGAATTAATGGTAATCTGTTTTTATTGAAATGCCAACATATCTGCGTGTTCTGTGTGGTGATGCCCGGCCAGTCTCAGTGGAGCTATTGCTGAGCATTTGTGCCTGATGATAAGATGCCATAGGAATTGGGTGCATTCACAGCCAACAACTAAATACCTGCTAAACGCAAATAGTATTTGTCGACCTATTCCAGTGTTCTTCTGTTTGGTGGCAGAATATAGTACCCCTGCATGGAAGAGTGCATGGATAATTCTGGAATAACAAGGAAATGTAAGAAACATGTATGTAACACCTTACAATGTTTAAGAAGTGACAGGTTTGCTTTTAAGTTTCAGTTATATTAAAAAAGTGGCCTAAATGGGATTTGGTGTTCATCTAAGTCATAAAACAGACAGACTTGCATCACAAAAACACACAGGGCGATTATGAAAATGTACCCTTGAATTTATTGACCAACAGAGCTATTTATTTATGTACTGTAAATAACCCTTAAAATTATTTCTGTAGTATCTACTGTATTTAAATCTGCAGAGGTCTAGGTAATCGCAGTGCCCAAAGCTATTTAAGTTAATGTATATTTTGTGAGGTAACTTGCAAAACAGTTCTCCTCAACAGCATTTCGAAAGGATTAAGGTCAGGACTTTGGCTTTGCTTTTATTTATAATTCTGAATGTATTTTGTTTTAGCCATTCTATTAAATTAATTATGTGTTCTGAATATTTGTCATGATGCATAAGCCAGCATTTCAAGTTTCCAGTCAAGGACAAATGCTCTAACATTCTGCTATAAAATTTCTTCAAACAGCTAGGAATTCAAGGAAATCATTCCAGCAAAGCACCTA
This sequence comes from Nanorana parkeri, assembly GCF_000935625.1. Classification (NCBI taxonomy): domain Eukaryota; kingdom Metazoa; phylum Chordata; class Amphibia; order Anura; family Dicroglossidae; genus Nanorana; species Nanorana parkeri. The sequence continues at coordinate 884,389 of NW_017306502.1, forward strand.
AAGTCAATTGTGCTCCTCTTCTATGCTTTACAGTTGAGATGAGGTTTTGGTGTGGTAGGCAGTATATTGTTCTCTGAAATCTACTTTTCTTAAGACGTTCAATCTTTGTCTCATTTCTCCACAGAAAACTGCTCCATCAGTTTAGTAGAACTAATAAATCTAGTGAGTGAAGCAACTTTGAATCTTCTTGTTCCATATTTTTGTTATGGTTGACTTATGGACTTATGAATTTGAGTACAGTTGGCTGTTAACTTTACATAGTATTTGAGGTTGAATAAAGACATAAGTCCATCAAGTCCAACCTGTTGTGTGTGTGTGTGTGTGTGTGTATAGGTCCATGAGTGTTCTCATTCTTAGGAGTACCTGTACCCTTGTACATTTCGGTCTCTCAGGAAGTCGTCCAAAAGCCTCTTGAATGATTCCAGATTAATTGCGGAAATTAGCGCTTGAGGCAGCGAGTTCCAGACCCTAACCGCGCGAACTGAGAAGAACCCCCTTCGCCCCTTGAGTTCGTATTTTTTTTCTACCAGTTTTAGGTGGTGTCCTCTAGTCTTTGTTACGGAATTAATCTCAAAGAGTTTGTTGCTAATGTTGCTATGACTATGGAACATTTTGTACATGAAAATCATGCCCCTCTTTAATCTCCTTACTTCCAACGTAAACATGTTTAAATTTAGTAGCCGTGTCTCATAGTTTTGGTCCTCCATCCCCTTTATGAGTTTGGTCGCCCTCCGCTGGACTTTCTCCAGTTCAAGGACATCCTTTCTGTGGACCGGTGCCCAAAACTGCACCGCATACTCCAGGTGGGGCCGAACCATTGATGTGTAGAGTGGCATAATTATAGACCTATCCCTGCAAAATATTTCCTTCTTGATGCAGGACAAGATTCTACTAGCTTTGCTTACAGCAACCTGGCACTGTAATCTATTACTTAGTTTGTGGTCTACAATGACCCCCAAATCTTTCTCCATTTCCGACTTCCCTAGCGGCATACCCATAATTGTATAACCCATTTGCCTATTATTCCTCCCAACAACTTTTGTCTTTCAAAGTATTTTATTAATTTTCCAGAATAGAAAAAAAAACAATAAGATATCACATGATGCACAAACAGTATAGCATACAATTGCATTTCAGAGTCTTCCACATTAGCATAGTCAAGTAGTAAGAGGGGATCACTAGAAACCATACACACAATGCATAATAATTCTGTGAAACAGAACATATCTATCCACCTACTCTTGCCAAATTATCCCCATCAGCAAAAACAAAATCAAGACAATCGGAGAGGAATATCAGGCATAGGGATCCACCTGTGTCTGAAGCAAACATTTGTTATGATCTCCTCCATATCTATATAGATAGAAGACTTTCTGTCCAACATCAATGTACTAAACAGCTCACATGTGTGAGCCTAAAGAAGGAAGAAACAGACAAAAAGAAGAGGAAAAGGAAATAGATACTAAAAGAAGCAGAACAGCTTAAGAGTCCGAAAAGAGTAGATCTATCCCCGACCAAATAGCACAACATCTACTTAAACATTAAACATAGTACCCAGAGAAAAAATACCAGAAAAATTGTACAATGGAAATTTACCCGGTTTGACCAAGTGGAATGGAATTGTTGGCGATTTCCAAGCCCTAGCTATGGTTATTTTAGCTGCCAGCAAAAAGAAAGTCATTAATTTATCCAAAGCTTTAGACAGTCCTGGAATCGGGCAATTCAGCAACACATATTGGGGATCTCGTGGGATCCTCACCCCAGTAACCCTAAATATTAGAGCATAAAGCCGGTTCCAAAAGGGTCTCAATTTAGGGCATTCCCACCATATGTGATACATCCTGCCCGGGTGAACACATGGCTGTTAACTTTTGCAGTTTACTTGAACAGCCATTCACATAGCCTAAGTTTGCCAACATTGTACAATGTTAGTCTACTTGACAATGCCAACATGCTGTAATTCACTAATTCTCACAGAATAATCATTGTGTGTCTGTGTAATCTTAACAGTTCTTGCAATTCATGGTTTGCTAAGGATGGACTTTGTTTAACGCCTAACCAGATGGAACTAGTCATATAAATACTATAGGGATGATGGTTCCTTAGGTGTTCCTTAATGCCATTAACCTTCAAATTATAATTTCCAGCTTTACACTACACAGGAGACCTGTTAACACTCTGGTTTTTATACATTGTGCTCCTATCAGCGAGCTGCAGAAGAAACCTTATGCTTAGCATGCCATAATGAGGGGAACCTGCATATACAGCCTAGTAGAGATTTAAACATGTAAACAATTCTAAAATGACTAAATACAACGAGCAAGGCACACAAAGAAACCATAAAAGGCACATCTAAGAGACATTTCTTTTATTACGCCACCCAACAGTAAATACACCCAGCAGCTTTAGACTGCCCACACCTCCGCTTCATAAACACTTTATTGTTTCCATTTTACAATTAACCAGCCTAACTAAGTTGTGCAATTAAGCACAGCGGGTGCTTCCTATTATTTTATATTATTTCAATTGCTTCCTTGATCAATGTCAAAAGAAACATGATGGCAAGAGAAGCTACTTCCTTTTTACAATCAAACTACAAATAATTATATTACACAATGAACTGACAAGAACCAAAAAGAAAGACATTTAAATTATAATAATACACTAGAGCTGCAGGTAAAAAAAAAAAAAAAAGCAGAAAATAATCCCATCAGTACTGCAGAATGTCAAACAGACATCATATTCTATAGTGTGCTGCTATTTTGTATTTTTCCAAGACTTTTCTCTTCTCTAAAGCAAACCCTTTATCTTTTGCTCTTCACCCTATGTCAGACGGCTTGCATTCTCTTTTGTATACCTGTCTAGGGATTCAATCGCTTCTTTTGGTTCAGTTCCTAGACCCTCAGCATCAAGCTCAAGGTCTTTTTTTTTATTTTCGATCCTAGGATTCAATGCAGTTCCCAGACTCCCTTTCAGCCCCTGACTAGTACAGTATGCCATTAGCCTATTCCCTATTGTCCTCACTACAGCCAGTGCTAGGCAGCACGTGCATGTGGCAGTGTGTCGTGCTGGTGTGCTGAAAGCCTCCTTTTCTCAGCGCAGACTGCAAAGTTCAGGCACAGCAGGGGAACATATAATTAAACAGAGCCAGACTGTTCAGTGGGCAGTCAGTCACGGATATTTAATTAGCCAAGGCTGGCGGCTGGTTGGTTTCTTGGCTGTGGTTTGAAGATCAACAACTGGCAGGTTTCATAGGTTTAATATACGCGGTGGTTGCATTAAATTTGAGATCATAAATGCTTGCTGATATGTCATCATGAAACATTTCTATAATTGACAGACTTTTACGGCATAATGTTATGATGGAGACACAGACATTTTTTTTTTGTTAAGATGAGCTCTCATGACCATTTTCTATTGTGTTTATTGTATTATAGTTATTTTTTTCAACAGAAAAAAAATTCATAAATATAGATTTTTTAATATTTCCAGATTCTATAAATATGCTGAAAGCTTACACAATGAAATGACACATTTCATTACTGTAAGATGACATGGGTAAAATATTTAAAGGGTTATTAGGGTTTCTGGTCAAAGTTACTCTAATTTTTTTTTTTTTTTACAAGATCAAAATTAATATATGACCACAGATTCTCAGAGCACTATTATTTTACCAAATAGAAAGCACCACAGTAGTTATGGCCTTTTACACACACTACCTCTCACTAAACACTCTGACAGAACCATCTAAAGTGTTTGGATGCCTCACGGACTCATCACCATGTAAATGTGCCGGTACGTTGGCTCCTTTGATGATTCATACATACTCCTTTGATGATGTCACTTCCTGGTTAGGGAATCTTATTGGATCTTATTGTGTCCTGTACTGTACTGTGCCAGTGACATCTCCATTCTTGCCATGGTGGACAAATACATTAATGTAGATGTGTTAATCGCCTGTGTAGAGGAGCATCCTGAGCTCTATGATCCCAGGAGTTGTCACTATAAAAACAATGCTCCATCTCCACAGCCTCCACGGGCTCCTCAAGATGCCTCTCTAGATGGGAGCATCTATGTCTGTTGACGGCGAAGAAGACCATTTTGATAAACTGGCTCATACCCTCCCCTCCTTCCTTAGTCTCTTTGAAAGACCTCCTTCACAAATTGATGTCACTTGACAAATTAGAGGCCCAAGCCACACATGAGCACACGTCCAAATTTTTCAACACCTGGTCCACATTCCTTTTGGCGGAGTTACCACTGGGCCAATTAAAAGATCTAATGTCGCTATTCCAATATACGAAGTGGTACCTAAAGTCCAAGATAGCAGGATCTCTGGGTCCGTTGGATGTTCTGTAGGGCCTCCTGGGTGATGCACTTTCTAACACTAGAGAAGCCTGTCTGGTTTTCCCTTTTATTATATTGTATTGTACTTATTTATCTTTTTTTTTCTTTTTTACTGTATGATATCTATGCCTTTCCCCCCAAACTTATTATTATTATTAGAAGTGTTAATTCAGTCGCATGGTATGATTCACTTAGGGGGTGTGGACATTCGGCTACTGTTAGAGATGGGGAACTGCAACTAGATTATTACTATGATCGTGTTTGGTTATCGGTTGGTTATAAACCTTATACTTAGATGTCTGCTGTTCATTTTTAATTGTACTCTTGTACGCCCCCTCGGAGGGATGATCAAAGCACATGGGAAAGGCTCAGAAGCAGAACTATGGTGTCTAAAATGCTTTTTAGATATAAAAAAATTTCAGAATTGAATGCATCCTGCATGTATACTGCTATTGTTTCCCTAAGATCCCCAGGCAATTGATGATGTTTTGGAGAGGGCGCCAATTTCCCTAAACCCCTCCCTCCCCCTCTTTTGTCACACCAGTTAACATGCCAAAGTTGGTGATGGTGCTTGTGGCCTACATTGGCATGTTGTCCCCATACATGTTGTGCTA